>NC_082376.1:443317-554544 GCF_027477595.1 Haemorhous mexicanus | reverse complement strand
AGAGGATTTTTGGGGGAATTTGGGAATTTTTGGGGGGAATTTTGGGATTTTTGGGGGATCTCAAAGGGGATTTTTGGGGGGTTTTTGGGGGGTCTCAAAGGGGATTTTTTGGGGGTCTCAAAGAGAATTTTTGGGGGAATTTTGGGGAAGTCTCGGGGGGATTTTGAGGGGGGTCTCAGGGACGTTTTTGTGGTTTTTTTGGGGGATATTTTGGGGGAATTTCAGGGGAATTTTGGGGGGATTTTTGGGGGGATTTTGGAGGATTTTTGGGGGGAATTTCGAGGTTTTTTTGGACGATTTTGGGGGGATTTCGGGGTTTTTTGGGGGAATTTTGGGAAGTCTCGGGGGATTTTGGGGGGGTCTCAGGGGGCGTTTTTGTGGTTTTTTGGGGGGATTTTTGGGGGGAATTTTGGGGTTTTTTTGGAAGATTTTTGGGAGGATTTTGGAGGATTTTTGGGGGAATTTCGGGGTTTTTTTGGAGAATTTTTGGGGGAATTTTTGGGGGGAATTTCGGGGTTTTTTGAAGGATTTTTGGGGGGATTTTGGGGGATTTTGGGGAATTTTGGGGATGTCTTGGGGGGATTTTGGGGGGGGGTCTCAGGGGGTGGTTTTGTGGTTTTTTGGGGAAGTCTTGGGGGGGAATTTCGGGTTTTTTTGGAGGATTTTTGGGGGATTTCGGGGGACTTTTGGGGGGAATTTCGGGGTTTTTGGGGGGATTTCGGGAGATTTTTGGGGGGAATTTCGGGGGTCTCTCGGGGGGTGTTTTTGGGGAGGGGTCCGCCCCCCTCCCTGACCTGGTAGCGCCGCACCAGCGCCTCGTTCTTCCTGCGCAGCGCCGCGATTCTCCGGTCCAGCTCCGCGTCCTTCTCCAGCGCCGCCGCCTGGCGGGGGAGGGGACACAGGTGGGGGAGGGGACACAGGTGGGGGAGGGGACACAGGTGGGGAGGGGGCTTCGGTCAGCGGGACACCCCCCCCCCAGGAAAACCTCAAAAAATCCGAGAAAAAAGCAAAAAAAACCACCCCAGAACATCCAAATAAATAAATTATTAATTAATAAAAAATCCAGCCCTCTCCCCAAAATTAATAATTAATTTTTTTTTAAAAATCGTCCCTAAAATTGCCCAGAAAACCCAAAAAAAGACTCAAAAAAACCAAAAAGTCCGAGAAAAAACATCCCCAAAACTTGCTAGGAAAACCCCGCCAAGAAATCTCGAAAAAATAAATAAAAAACACAACAAACCCCAAACAAAAAGAAACAAACAAACAAAAATCCTAAAATGCCCCAGAAAGTCCCAAAAAAACTCAAAAAAAAATTCAAAAAATTCCAGATCATTCCAACCCCCCAAAAAAACCCCCAAAAATAAAATCCCCAGAAAATCCTCCAAGAAAACTCGATAAAAGCCTCAAAGAAAAACCCCAAAAATAAAAAAAAAAAGTTTAAAGAAACCCCGTTAAAGATCACAAAAAATTTAAAAATAACAGAAAAACAAAACCCACCGAGACTGAGGAGAGACCCCCACCCAAAATACCCTAAAACCCACCCAGATCGGTGAGACCCCCCCCAAAAAATGAAACCCCAAAATCCCAGCGGGGACCGGAGAGACCCCCCCCCAAAAAAAATTTTAAAAAACCCCCAAAAAACCCCTAAAATATCACAAAAAATCCTAAAAAAACATTTAAAAAATCCCCAAAAAAATCCCAACGCCCCCCAAACCCACCAGGACCGGGGAGACCCCTCCCCAAATCCCCCCAGAGCGCCGAGCCCACCTCGGGACCCCCGGAACGACCCCCGGGACACCCCCGGGACCCCCGGCAGGGACCCCGCGCCCCCGGTCGAGCCCGGGACCCTCCGGCCCGGCCCCCTCCGGGACCCCCCAGCCCCGGCCCGGCCCCTCCGGGACCCCCCGAGCCCCCAGACCCTCCCGGGACCCTCCCGGGACCCCCCGGGACCCCCGGACCCACCATGGCGGCCCCGGGAGCGGCGCTGGTCCCGCCCACGTGTGCGGCGTCACTTCCGCTTCCGGGATGGGGAGAGCGGGGCTTAAAGGGGCGATGGCGTCAAGGTGGGGCCCACGGTGGGAGGCTTAAAAGGGCAACGGGGGAGGGATGGGGGGAGCCCCGGGACCCCCTGGAGGTGGCACCGCGGGGTGGTGGCACCTCTGTCACCCCCTGGAGGTGGCACCCGCTGTCCCTTTGTCACTTCTGGCACCCCCTGGCCACCCCGGGCAATGTCACCCCCTATTGGTGGCACTTCTGTCACCCCTGGAGGTGCCACCTCGGGTTGGTGGCACTTCTGTCACTCCGTGGCGATGTCACCCCCTGGAGGGGTCACCCGGTGTCCCTTTGTCACCCTCCTCGGCCACCCCCAGCAGTGTCACCTGGGGTTGGTGACACCTTTGTCAGCCCCGGGCGGTGCCACCCCGTGTGTCCCCTCAGTGTCCCTGTCCCCTCAGTGTCCCCCAGTGTCCCCAAGCTGTGCTTTGTGTCACTCCAGCTCTGGGCTTCGATGTCGCCGTGTCCCTTCTGTCCCCCCTCCATCCCCCCAATGTCCCTCTGTCCCCTCAGTGTCCCTCTGTCCCCCAGTGTCCCCTCCAATGTCCCTCTGTCCCCTTGTCCCTTCCTGTGCCCCCGTGTCCCTCCGTCCCCCCCCCGTGTCCCTCTGTCCCCCCAATGTCCCTGTGTCCCTCTGTCTCTTGAATGTCCCTCCATTGTCCCCCTGTCCCCCCTCTCTGTCCGTCTGTCCCCTCTGTCCCCACAGTGCCGCTCTGTCCCCTCCTGTCCCCTCCTGTCCCCCCTTGTCCCTCTGTCCCCTGAATGTCCCCCCATTGTCCCCCTGTCCCCCTCTCTGTCCGTCTGTCCCCTCTGTCCCCTCAGTGTCGCTCTGTCCCCTCCTGTCCCCCCTCTCTGTCCCTGTGTCCCTCTGTCCCCTGAATGTCCCCCCTCTCTGTCCGTCTGTCCCCTTCTGTCCCCCCGTGTCCCTCTGTCCCCCCCAATGTCCCTGTGTCCCTCTGTCCCCTGAATGTCCCCCCATTGTCCCCCTGTCCCCCCTCTCTGTCCGTCTGTCCCCTCAGTGTCGCTCTGTCCCCTCCTGTCCCCCCTCTCTGTCCGTCTGTCCCCACAGTGCCGCTCTGTCCCCTCCTGTCCCCTCCTGTCCCCCCTTGTCCCTCTGTCCCCACCGTGTCCCCCGGCCCAGCCTCACTCCCCGCCACGCTTCCCTTTGTGGGCGTGGCTTCGCCTCATCGCCCCTCCCACTCTGGGCGTGCCCACGGGCAGGCGATGGGCGTGACCGATCTGGCCCCGCCCCCCGGCTGTCTCCATGGCAGCTGCGGCTCTGGCCGCGGCCGCCGCCGCTGATTGGCTGAGCTGGGGCGCGCGCGGCGCCGGGGGGCGGGGCCGGGCGGGGCTGGGGGGGACTGGGGGGGAACTGGGGGGGAAACTGGGAATAACTGGGGGGGAACTGGAATAACTGGGGGGGAAACTGGGAATAACTGGGGGGAAACTGGGGGGGAAACTGGGAATAACTGGGGGGGAAACTGAGGGGGGAAACTGGGAATAACTGGGGGGAAACTGGGGGGGAAACTGGGGGGAAACTGGGAATACTGAGGGGGGAACTGGGAATAACTGGGGGGAAACTGAGGGGGGGAACTGGGAATAACTGAGGGGGAACTGGGGAGGGAACTGGGAATAACTGGGGGGAAACTGGGGGGCGAACTGGGAATAACTGGGGGGGAACTGAGAATAACTGGGGGGAAACTGGGAATAACTGGGGGAGGAACTGGGGGGAACTGGGAATAACTGGGGGGAAACTGGGGGGAAACTGGGGAAACTGAGGGGCGAACTGGGAATAACTGGGGGGTAAACTGGGAATAACTGGGGGGAAACTGGGGGGAAACTGGGGGAAACTGGGGGGGAACTGGGAATAACTGGGGGGGAAACTGGGAATAACTGGGGGGAAACTGAGGGGGGGAACTGGGAATAACTGGGGGAGGAACTGGGGGGGAACTGGGAGGGAAACAGTCACACCTGCGCAGTTACCTATAGCGGCACCTATGGCACAGTCACACCTGCGCCTTCACCTGCACTCACACCTGTGCAGGTGCCTGTAGGCGAAGCTGCACCAGTAGTGACACCTGTACCTGTAGTGACACCTGCACCTGTAGTGACACCTGTACCTGTAGTGACACCTGTACATGTAGGTGAACCTGTACCTGTAGCGACACCTGCACCTGTAGTGACACCTGTACCTGTAGTGACACCTGCACCTGTAGTGACACCTGCACCTGTAGTGACACCTGTACCTGTAGTGACACCTGTACCTGTAGCGACACCTGTACCTGTAGTGACACCTGTACCTGTACAGACACCCGTAGATGTACTTACATTGACACCTGTACCTGTAGTGACACCTGCACCTGTAGCGACACCTGTACCTGTAGTGACACCTGCACCTGTAGTGACACCTGCACCTGTAGGTGAACCTGTACCTGCGTTGACACCTGTACCTGTACAGACACCCGTAGTTGTACTTACATTGACACCTGCACCAGTAGTGACACCTGCACCAGTAGCGACACCTGTACCTGTAGTGACACCTGCACCTGTAGTGACACCTGCACCTGTAGCGACACCTGCACCTGTAGTGACACCTGTACCTGTAGTGACACTTGTAGCTCTACCTGTGTTGACACCTGTACCTGCACAGACACCCGTACTTGTACTTCCATTGACGCCTGTACCTGGAGCTGTGTTGATGTTAACACCTGTATTTGGCACCTGTGGGTGCTTCCCACACCTGTCCCCTCCAGCTGTACCCGAGTCCAGGCCACACCTGTGCCTGTGTCTGTACCTGTCACCTCACCTGTACCTGTCCCAGAGCTGTCCCTGTCCCCTCTCTCACCTGTCCCTGTCCCCTCTCCCCTCACCGGTCCCCCCTCTCACCTGTCCCCTCTCCTGCCCCCTCACCTGACCCTTCTCTCACCTGTCCCTGTTCCCTCTCACCTGTCTCCTCCCCTGTTCCCTCTGTCCCCTCTCTGTCCCCTCACCTGTTCCCTCTCTGTCCCCTCTCTGTCCCGTCCCCTCACCTGTCCCCTCTCTCACCTGTCCCTGTCCCCTCTCTCCCCTGTATCCTCTCACCTGTCCCCTCTCTCACCTGTCCCTGTCCCCTCTCACCTGCCCCCTCTGTCCCCTCTCCCCTCTCTCCCCTGTCCCCTCACCTGTCCCCTCTCTCACCTGTCCCCTCTCTCACCTGTCCCCTCTCTCCCCTCTCCCCTGTCCCTTCTCTCCCCTCTCCCCTCACCTGTCCCCTCTCTGTCCCCTCACCTGTTCCCTCTCTGTCCCCTGTCCCCTCTCTGTCCCCTCACCTGTCCCCTCTCTGTCCCCTCACCTGTCCCCTCTCTCACCTGTCCCCTCTCTGTCCCCTGTCCCCTCTCTGTCCCCTCACCTGTCCCCTCTCTCACCTGTCCCCTCTCTGTCCCCTGTCCCCTCACCTGTCCCCTCTCTCACCTGTCCCCTCTCTGTCCCCTGTCCCCTCACCTGTCCCCTCTCTCACCTGTCCCCTCTCTGTCCCCTGTCCCCTCACCTGTCCCCTCTCTCACCTGTCCCCTCTCACCTGTCCCCTCTCTGTCCCCCGTCCCCTCACCTGTCCCCTCTCTCACCTGTCCCCCGCCCCCCCCCCTTTTTCCCGCGCTCTCTCTCCCGCGCTCCGCTGGAGACAGCAACCGCCGCGCTCTCTGATTGGCTGCTCCCCCACCTCCACCAGCCAATCACCGCTCAGCGCGGCAGCGCGCGGCCCGGGGGGGGGCGTGGCCGCCGCCCAAGGGGAGGGGGGAGCGCTGTGGGGGGGGGGGGAGGGGAGGGGGAGCCCCGCTGGGTCAGAGGTCAAAGGTCACGGGGTGCCCCCCCCCCCGGCCCGTTTTTTTGGGGGGATTTTTGGGGGGTCCCGGGGGTGGCGGGGGTCGCGGGCGGGGTCTGGCGGCGGCGGCGGCGCCTGGTTGGCCCCTGCGCGCTGTTACCGGGGCGGCGGCGGCCGCAGCTTCGCCTGGAAACGGGGGGGGGGCGGCGGCTGAGTGGCTGCGGCGACCCCGGGACCGCCCCGGGACCCCCCCCCAAAATGGGGAGGGGGAGGAGTGGGAAAACCCCGAGTGGGGGCGGGGAGGGACCCCCGGCTTTGGGGAAGGGGGGGGGGACCCACGTGGGGCAGAATTGGGGCGGGGGTCGCACTTTTGGGGGGGTGGGGGGTGCTTATTTTGGGGGGGGTCGTACTTTTGGGGTGTGCCCGAATTTGAGGGGGGGTCGCGGTTTAGATCGGTGGGAATTTGGGATTATCTTGGGGGGGGGTCGCGGTTGGAGGAGTTTGGCAGAATTTTGGGGAGGGGTCTCACTTTATTTTGGGGGGGGGGTCCCATTTGGGGCAAAGCATTTTGGGGGGCGCCCCAAATTTTCGGGCGGGGGTCGGGCTTTGATTTTTTAAATTTTTTTTTTGGGGGGGTGAAACCTCCCGATTTTCCCAAAGTGGGGGAGGGGTCTCACCTAATTTGGGGAGGGGGATCCCCTTAAAACCCCCCCCCAAATCCCCCCCCCACCCCCCCAACTCGGCGGTCGCACAAGCCCGAACTTGTCCGGGGCGGGGCGGGGCGGTGACGTCACGGGCGGGCGGTGACGTCACGCGTGGGCGTGGCCGAGGCTCGAGCCGGTGCCGGCGGTGCCGAACGCGCCCGTCCCGAGCGGTTCATGCGGCTGCCGTGAGTGGGGGGGGGGTCCCGGGGGGGTCCCGGGGTCACCGGCAGGTGGGGGAGGGGTGGGGGAGACCCCCGGGATGGGGGAAGGGCGGGGGTCGTTGTGGGGGGGGCGGTGGGGACAGGGGGGACACGCGGGGGTGGCACTTGGGGGGGGACGCCTGGAGGGGGGGGGAAGGGTGGGGAGGGGTCGCGAAATGGGGGGGGCGGTTCAGGAATTGAGGAGGGGGTCCTGGTAAATTGGGGGGGGTCCCTAAATTGAGGGGGGGTCCCGAAGGTTGAGAGGGAAGGGGGGGAGGGACCCACGCGGGACAGGGAGGGGACAGCGGGGACAGCCACGAGGGGAGGGGGGGGGTCCCCAGAATTGAGGGGGGGTCCCTAAAATTGAAGGGGGGGGGGTCGCTCAAATTGAGGTGCCCAAATAGAGGGGGGCGCCCAAAAATTGAGGAGGGGTTCCTTAAATTGAGGAGGGTCCCCAAATTGAAGGGGGGGGGGTCCTCAATTGAGGGGGTGCCACAAGTGAAGGGGGGGGTGCCCAAAATTGAGGGGGGGGGGGTCCCCAAATTTGGGGAGGGGTCCAGGGAGGGGACACAGCGTTAGGGGGGGGACCCCGGGGTGAAGGGGGGGACCCCAAGGTGTGGGGGGGGGGACACGGGGACAGGTTGGGGAGGGGGTGACAGCGACACCGCACATGGCCGGGGGGGGTGGGCGGCAAGGGGGGGGGGGCTCGGACCCTCCCGGGGGGGTTTTGGGGGGGCTGAACCCCTCGGGGAGGGGTCCGGGCTGAGCCCCCCCGGCTCGGGCGGGGTTGGGGACCCCGGGGGGACCCTCGGGGGTCGCTGGGGGGGGACACGCGGGGGTCGCTCCCGGTTTGTTTACAAACAGCGCCCGCTCGCAGCGCGCCCCCTAGCGGCCGCTGGACGCCATGCTTTTATTTGGGGGGGGGCGCGGTTTGGGGGACCCCCCCCCAACCCCTCAGTGAGACCCCAGGCTCAATTTGGGGGTGTCTCTCCCCACAGAGCCCCCCGGGAGCGATGGCCAGACCGCTGCGGGAAGGGACCCTCGGGGAGCCCCCAGCCCCCCTCCCCTCGCACCCCGCCTGCGGGGGGGGCGGGGGGGGGGCCCCAACCACGCACGACCCCCCCCCCAGCAGGGGAGACCCCCGGGACCCCTCCCCAACGCGCCTGAGCTGCGGAGGACGCGGGGACCCCCCCGGGACCCCCCCGGAGTTTGGGTTCTATGGGTGGGGGGCACACGGTGAGTGCTGGGGGGGGGGGGGCGCGATTTTGGGGGGGGGGTCCTGAATTATTGGGGGGGGGGGTCTGAATTTATGGGGGGGGGGTCTGAATTTATGGGGGGGGTCCTCAATCCCATTGAGTGTCCCAATTTCTGGGGGGGGGTCCCCAATTCCTGTGGGGAGGGGTTAAATGTGGGGAGGGGGTCCTAATTGATGGGGGGGGTCCCCAATCCCATTGAGGGTCCCAATTTCTGGGGAGGGGTCCCCAATCCCATCAAAGGTCCCAATTTTTGGGTGGGGGGGGTCCCTAATTTTTTTGGGGGGGGTCCCAATTTCTGGGGGGGTAGGGGGGTGTTACAATTTTTGGGGAGGGGTCTCAGTTTTTGGGGGACATCCCAATTTCTGGGGAGGGGTCCCCAATCCCATCAAAGGTCCCAATTTTTGGGTGGGGGGGGTCTCTAATTTATGGGGGGGGGTCCCTAATTTTTTGGGGGGGGGGTCCCCAATCCCATTTGGGGGGTCCCAATTTCTGGGGGGGTGGGGGGGGAGGTGTTACAATTTTTGAGGAGGGGTCTCACTTTTTGGGGGACATCCCAATTTCTGGGGAGGGGGTCCCCAATTTCTGAGGGTGGGGCTCCCCAATCCTATGAGCGGGGGGGGTTATCCTCACTTTTGGGGGGGGGTCCCATTCCATCTATTCCATCCCAAACCCCCTCCCCACATTTTGGGGGGGGGGGCGTGGCTCACTCGTACCTCCCCTCCCCCTCCCCCCCCCCCAGGTGATTTCGGCCCCTCGGAGCCCCCCCAAATTGAGGGGGGGGCTGTTCCCAACGGGCACCTGCCCGGAGCCCCCCCCCCCGGAGCCCCCCCCAGCCCCGAGCAGATTTTGGGGGCGCGCCTGAGGCTCCTGGGGGACGCCTTCCAGCACAGCTACGAGCGCCAGGTGAGGGGGGACCCCCAAATTTGGGGGGGGGGACCCCCAAATTTGGGGGGGGGGGACACACAAAAATTTGGGTGGGAACGGAAAAATTTGGGTGGGAAATGAAAAATTTTAGGGGGGAACCCTTAAAATTCTCCCCGTTGGGATTATCCCAAAATGTTGGGGGGTGCACCCCCAAAAAATTGGGGGGGGGAATTGAAATTTGGGTGGAAATTGTGGGATTTTGGGGGGTTTGCCAAAATTTCTCCCCCTCCAGCTCATTCCTGGTGGTTTTTGACTTTTTTTTTGGGTTGGGGGATCCCAAAATTGACAGGAACCCCCAAAATTTAGTGGGAACACCCCAAAATTCTGGGGGGGGACACCCCAAAATGCATCAGGGACACCCCCAAGGGGACTTTTCGAGGGACAATCCCTAAAATTTCCTTTTTTTCCCCCAATTCCTCCGAGTTCTCCTCCTCAGGGCTGGAGTTTGGAGGGTGGGAGGGGCTGGAATTTGGGGGAACGCCCCAAAATTTGGGGGAGACGCCCTAAAATTTAGCGGGGACACCCAAAATTGGGTGGGACGCGCCCCTTGAGGCAACTTTTTTTGGGGTAAAAACCCCAAAATTCAGGTTTTTTCCCCATTTCAGCTTCACCATTCCAACTCCTGCTGCCAGGGCTGGAATGTGGGGGGTGGGAGAGGGTGGAATTTGAGGGAAACCCCCCAAAATTTAGGGAAAACACCCCAAAATTTAATAAATACACCCAAAATTAGGCTGAACACCCAATTTTTGGGCTGGATTCCCCCAAAATTCAGCTTTTTTCCCCTCATTTTATCTCCACCATTCCACCTCCCACTGGATTTTGGCGCTTTGGGAGAGGCTGCAATTTGAGGGAGAACCCCAACATTTAGGAAAGAACCCCAAAACTTGAATAAACACCCCCAAAACTTCAACAAACACCCCCCAAAATTGGGCTGAACCCCCTTTTTTGGGGTGTGACACCCCCCCGAAATTCCGTTTTTTCCCCATCCCGGCTGCACCATTCCAACTCCGGCTGCCAGGGCTGGGTTTGGAGGGGCGGGACGGGTGCGTGGCGCTAATTGGCGGCGTTAATTAAGAGGTTAATTAACGAGATCGTCCCGCAGCGCCGCGGCCGGGGGCTCTTCTGGGGGCCGCTCTTCCGCTGGGTGGCGCCCTGGCTCGGGGCCGCGCCCGCAGCGCCCCTGGCGGCCAGAGGGGGGAACTGACCCCGAGAACACCTGGAGAACACCTGGAGAACACCTGGAGAAACCCGGGAACACCTGGAGAACATCTGGAGAAACCCGGGAACACCTGGAGAACACCTGGAGAACACCTGGAGAAACCCACGTGACGCTCACGGCGGGGAATCCCCCTTCAAAGGAGCACAAAGCACAAACCCCCCCCCGCATTGGAGTTGGTAGCGCCCACCTCCCCCTTTGGTTTTATTTATTTGGGGTAATTTATTCATTTAAAGGGGGGGGGGGTGAAATTGGGGAGGGGGGTCCCCAAAATTGGGCGGGGACCCCCAAAAATGTGGCAGGAAGGGGGAGACCCCCCCCATAAAAAAAGGGTTTGTACATGGTGTAAATTAGGGGGGTGTACATTGAAATTTTTGGGGTGTAAAGTGAAATTTTGGGGTTTTTTTTTAGGGGTGAAATAGGGGAAACCCCCCCCCCAAAATGGTGCTGGGGGGGAGGTCAAGACCACCCCCCAAATTATTTTAAGGGGGGGGGGGACCCCAAATCACCCCAGGACCCCCCAAATTCCCTCCCCCGCAGGGCTGTAAATGCTGTAAATGAGCCATAAAATGGCGGATTTGGGGTTTTTTTTGGGGTCGGGGGGCGGAATTTGGGGAGGGGGCGATTTTGGGGACCCCCCAAAAAACCCCGAATCCCCCCCAAAACGGGGCTGTAGATGCTGTACATTGTACATAGGCTGTACATAGGAACGCTGTACAATTTCGGGGGGCTGTAAATTATTTGGGGTTCCTGTACAATTTTTTGGGGTTCCTGTACAATTTTTTGGGGTTCCTGTACATTTTTTTGGGGTGGTCTGTACATTTTTGGGGTGGTCTGTACATTTTTTTGGGGTCTGTACATTTTTTTGGGGTCTGTACAGGAATTTTTGGGGTGGGGTAGGGGGGGGGGGTGTCCCCGTTTTTTGTACTTTTGTTTGCAATAAAATCGATTTACCACAGAAGGGTTTGGGGTGGATTTTGGGGGGATTTTGGGGTTTATAGGATTTTTGGGGGGTTTTGGGATTTTTTGGGAGGTTTATGGGGTTTGGGGGATTTTGGGGTTTATGGGGTTTATAGGATTTTTGGGGGGTTTGGGATTTTTGGGGGGATTTTGGGGGGATTTTAGGGTTTATGGGATTTTGGGGGGTTTATGGGGTTTGGGGGTTTATAGGATTTTTGGGGGGATTTTGGGGTTTATGGGTTTTTGGGGGTTTGGGGATTTTTGGGGGGATTTTGGGGTTTATGGGGTTTGGGGGATTTTTGGGGGGATTTTGGGGTTTATGGGATTTGGGGGATTTTGGGATTTTTGGGGGGTTTATGGGGTTTGGGGGTTTTGGGGGGATTTTGGAAATTATGGGGTTTGGGGGATTTTGGGGTTTATAGGATTTTTGGGGGGTTTATGGGGTTTGGGGGTTTTATGGGATTTGGGGGGGGATTGGGGGATTTTGGGGTTTATGGGGGGTTTATGGGATTTGGGGGATTTTGGGGTTTATGGGGGTTTGGGGGGTTTGGGATTTTTTAGGGGGTTTATGGGGTTTGGGGGATTTTGGGGTTTATGGGGTTTGGGGGTTTATAGGATTTTTGGGAGGGTTTTGGGATTTTGGGGGGGATTTTTGGGTTTATGGGGTTTGGGGGATTTTGGGGTTTATGGGATTTCGGGGGGTTTATGGGATTTTAGGGGGGTTTGAGGTTTTTGGGGGGGTTTATGGGGTTTGGGGGATTTTGGAAATTATGGGGTTTGGGGATTTTTGGGGGGATTTTGGGGTTTATGGGGTTTTGGGGGGATTTTGGGGTTTGGGGGATTTTGGGGTTTATGGGGGGGTTTTGGGATTTTTGGGGGGTTTTGGGATTTTTGGGGGGTTTATGGGGTTTGGGGAGTTTATGGGGTTTGGGGGGTTTATGGGGTTTGGGGGATTTTGGATTTTATGGGATTTGGGGGATTTTGGGGTTTATAGGATTTTGGGGGGTTTATAGGATTTTTGGGGGGTTTATGGGGCTTGGGGGATTTTGGAAATTATGGGGTTTGGGGGATTTTGGGGTTTATGGGGTTTGGGGGTTTTGGGATTTTTGGGGGGTTTTGGGGTTTATGTGGTTTGGGGGATTTCTGGGATTTTGGGGGGTTTGTAGGATTTTGGGAGATTTCTGGGATTTTGGGGGGGGGGTCTGTGGGATTTTCGGGGATTTCTGGGATTTTGGGGGGTTTGTAGGATTTTGGGGGATTTCGGGGATTTTGGGGGGGGTCTGTGGGATTTTAGAGGATTTCTGGGATTTTGGGGGGGGGGTCTGTGGGATTTTGGGGGATTTCTGGGATTTCGGGGAGGGTCTGTGGGATTTTGGGGGATTTCTGGGATTTTGGGGGGGGGGTCTGTGGGATTTTGGGGGATTTCTGGGATTTTGGGGGGGTCTGTGGGATTTTGGGGGGTTTATGGGATTTCGGGGAGGGTCTGTGGGATTTTGGGGGATTTCTCCGGGATTTCAGAGCCCCCCCCCCCAATTTTGGGGTTCACCCCTTTTTGGGGTCTCGGCAGAAGCCCCTCCCCCCCCCTTTTCCCTCCCCCCCCTCCCCAAAATCAGCCACGATTTTTTAGGAAATCCTTTATTAACCCCCTCCCCAAAAACCCGGGGGGGGCAGGACCCCCCAAACCCCTCCCCAAATTTTGGGGTGCCTTTGGGGGGGGGGGGCAGGACCCCCGAACCCCTCCCCAAATTTTGGGGTGCCTCTGAGGGGGGTCAGGACCCCCAAACCCCTCCCTGAGAGGATCAGGACCCCCCCAAACCCCCTCCCCAAGGAGTTTAGGGCACCCAAACCCCCTCCCCAAATTTGGGGGTCCCTCATTTGGGGGGTCCCAGGCACTCCAAGCCCCCTCCCCAATTTGGGGGTCCCTCATTTTGGGGGGGGTCCCAGGCACTCCAAACCCCTCCAGGACTTGGGGTGCCCCTATGAGACCCCTCCTCAATTTGGGGGTCCCTCATTTGGGAGGTCCCAGGCACTCCAAGCCCCCTCCCCAATTGGGGGGTCCCTCATTTGGAGGGTCCCAGGCACTCCAAGCCCTCTCCAGGATTTGGGGTGCCCCACGGGGGGGGTTCAGGCCCCCTCCCCAATTGGGGGGTCCCTCATTTGGGGGGTCCCAGGCACTCCACCATGCCCTGGCCCCGGACGCCGTCGAAGAAGAAGAAGTTGTTGTGGGGGGGGTCCCGCTGGGACAGAGCCTGGGGGGGGAGGGGAGGACAGGGGGGGGTCACGGGGGGGATTTGGGGACCCCCCGAGCCCCCCCAGCCCCCCCCAGCCGTACCTTGACCACCTCCTGGCCCAGCACGCCCCCGACCACGGCGCACACCGGCGCCATCTCCGAGAAGCAGAAGCTGAAAATGGGGGAAAAAAAGGGGAAAAATGGAAAAGGGGAAAATCCCAAACTCGGGGGGATTCACCCCAAAAATTGGGGGGGGGGCCTGAAAATCCCCCGGGGGCTCAGCCCTGAGAGGAGCAGAGGGTGCACCCCCAGAGAGCTGCTGGACACCTGCGAGGGGTCCCCTCACCTGTCCCCTCACCTGGGAGCTGTCCCCTCACCTGTCCCCTGGCATGTCAGGTGTCCCCTCACCTGTGGTGTCCCCTCACCTGTCCCCTGTCATGTCCAGGTGTCCCCTCACCTGGGAGGTGTCCCCTCACCTGTGGTGTCCCCTCACCTGTCCCCTGTCATGCCCAGGTGTCCCCTCACCTGTCCCCTGGCATGCCCAGGTGTTCCCTCACCTGTGGAAGCGTCCCCTGTGTCCCCTCCTCTGTCCAGGTGTCCCCTCACCTGTAAAGTGTCCCTTGTCCCTTCCCCTGTCCCCTCCCCTGCCTAGGTGTCCCCTCCCCTCACCTGTCCTGCTGTCCCCTCCCATGTCCAGGAGTCTCCTCCTGTGTCCAGGTGTCCCTTCTGAGTCCCCTCTGCTGTCCCCTCCCGTGTCCAGGTGTCCCTCCCCTGTCCCCTAACCTGTCCAGGTGTCCCCTCCCGTGTCCAGGTGTCCCCTCCATGTCCCCTGCCATGCCCAAGTGTCCCATCACGTGTCCAGGTGTCCCTTCTGTGTCCCCTCCCCTGTCCAGGTGTCCCCTCCCCTACCCAGGTGTCCCCTCTGCTGTCCCCCCACCTGTCCAGGTGTCCCCTCCCGTGTCCAGGTGTCCCCTCCGCTGTCCCCTGACGTGCTCAGGTGTCCCCTCACCTGTCCAGGTGTCCCCTCCCCTCTCCCCTCACCGACCCAGGTGTCCCTTAGCCTGCCCAGGTGTCCCTCCCGTGCCCAGGTGTCCCTGGCGTGTCCCCTCCCGTGCCCAGGTGTCCCCTCCCGTGCCCAGGTGTCCCTGCCGTGCCCAGGTGTCCCTGCCATACCCAGGTGTCCTTGCCATGCCCAGGTGTCCCTGCCCAGGTGTCCCCTCACCTGTGGAAGTGCTCCGGCAGCAGCTGCGCCCCCACCCCCAGCGCCTCCAGCACCTCCCGGCGCAGCCGCAGGAGGCGCTGCGAGTCCTCGGGGACACGGCGGGGACACGGGTCACGGCCAGCCTCGGACCGGAACTGCAACAGAACTGGGGACATGGACATTGTCACTGTCATTGTCACTGTGTCATTGTCACCTGGGTCATTGTGTCATTGTCACTGTGTCATTGTCACTGTGTCACTGTCACCTGGGTCATTGTCACCTGGGTGACACGGCGGGGACACGGGTCACGGCCAGCCTCGGCACGGAACTGCAACAGAACTGGGGACATGGACATTGTCATTGTCATTGTCACTGTGTCATTGTCACCTGTGTCACTGTCACCTGGGTGACACTGCGGGGACACGGGTCACGGCCAGCCTCGGAACGGAACTGCAACAGAACTGGGGACAAGGACATTGTCACTGTCACTGTGTCACTGTCACCTGGGTCATTGTCACCTGGGTCATTGTGTCATTGTCACTGTGTCATTGTCACTGTGTCACTGTCACCTGGGTGACACTGCGGGGACACGGGTCACGGCCAGCCTCGGTCCTGAACTGCAACAGAACTGGGGACATGGACATTGTCACTGTCACTGTGTCACTGTGTCACTGTCACCTGGGTGACACCACAGGAACACTGTCATTGTCACTGTCACTGTGTCACTGTCACTGTGTCACTGTCACCTGGGTGACACTGCAGGGACACGGGTCACGGCCAGCCTCGGAACGGAACTGCAACAGAACTGGGGACATGGACATTGTCACCTGGGTCATTGTCACTGTGTCATTGTCACCTGGGTGACACTGCGGGGACACGGGTCACGGCCAGCCTCGGTCCGGAACTGCAATAAAACTGGGGACATTGGCATTGTCATTGTCACTGTGTCACTGTCACCTGGGTCATTGTCACCTGGGTCACTGTCACCTGGGTGACACGGCGGGGACACGGGTCACGGCCAGCCTCGGTCCGGAACTGCAACAGAACTGGGGACATGGACATTGTCATTGTCACTGTGTCACTGTCACCTGGGTCATTGTCACCTGGGTGACACTGCGGGGACACGGGTCACGGCCAGCCTCGGACCGGAACTGCAATAAAACTGGGGACAAGGGACATTGTCACTGTCACTGTGTCACTGTCACCTGGGTCATTGTCACTGTGTCACTGTCACCTCGGGGACACGGCGGGGACACGGGTCACGGCCAGCCTCGGCCCGGAACTGCAACAGAACTGAAATGGGGACATTGTCACTGTCACCTGGGTCACTGTCATTGTGTCACTGTCACCTGGGTCATTGTCACCTGGGTCACTGTCACCTGGGTGACACAGCGGGGACACGGGTCACGGCCAGCCTCGGTCCGGAACTGCAACAGAACTGGGGACATGGACATTGTCATTGTCACTGTGTCACTGTCACCTGGGTCATTGTCACCTGGGTGACACTGCGGGGACACGGGTCACGGCCAGCCTCCGAACGGAACTGCAACAGAACTGGGGACATGGACATTGTCATTGTCACTGTCACCTCGGGGACACGGCGGGGACACGGGTCACGGCCAGCCTCGGCCCGGAACTGCAACAGAACTGAAATGGGGACATTGTCACTGTGTCACTGTCACCTGGGTCACTGTCACCTGTGTCACTGTCACCTGGGTCACTGTCACCTGGGTGACACTGCGGGGACACGGGTCACGGCCAGCCTCGGTCCTGAACTGCAACAGAACTGAAATGGGGACATTGTCACTGTCACTGTGTCACTGTCACCTCGGGGACACTGCAGGGACACGGGTCACGGCCAGCCTCGGAACGGAACTGCAACAGAACTAAATGGGCACATTGTCATTGTCATTGTCACTGTCACTGTGTCATTGTCACCTGGGTGACACCACAGGAACGTTGTCACTGTCACTGTCACTGTCACTGTCACTGCAATAAAACCTCAGAAATTGAATTTTTCTCCCCAAAAATGAGATTTCCCCCCCAGCAATGCGATTTTTCCCCCAAAAAATGACATTTTCTCCCCAAAAATGAGATTTTTTTTCCCCAAAAATGTGATTTTCTCCTCAAAAATACAATTTTCTCCCCAGAAATGCGATTTTTCCCTGAAAAAACGACATTTTCTCCCCAGAATTCCAATTTTTTCCCCAAAAAGCGACATTTTCTCCCCAAAATCTGATTTTTCTCCCAAAAAATGCGATTTTCTCCCCAAAAATACGATTTTCTCCCAAGAAATGACATTTTTTTCCCCAGAAATGAGATTTTTTCTCCAAAAAATGACATTTTTTCCCCGAAAAAACAACATTTTCTCCCCAGAAATGCGATTTTCTCCCCAGAATTCCAATTTTTTTCCCAAAAATGACTTTTTTTCCCCAGAAATGAGATTTTCTCCCCAGAAATGCGATTTTTCTCCCCAGAAATGCAATTTTCTCCCCCAAAAATGACATTTTTTTCCCCAGAAATGAGATTTTTATCCACAGAATTCCAATTTTTTCCCCCAAAAATGACATTTTCTCCCCAGAATTCCAATTTTCTCACCAAAAATGACATTTTTTCCCCAGAAATGAGCTTTTTATCCACAGAATTCCAATTTTTTCCCCCCAAATCCTACATTTTCTCCCCAGAAATGCAATTTTTTTCCTCAAAAATGCGATTTTCTCCCCAGAAATGCAATTTTTTCCCCGAAAAAACAACATTTTCTCCCCAAAAAATGACATTTTTTCCCCCAAAACCCAACATTTTCTCCCCAGAATTCCAATTTTTTCCCCAAAAATGACATTTTCTCCCCAGAAATATGTTTTTCTCCCCAGAAATGACATTTTTTCCCCAGAAATGAGATTTTTATCCACAGAATTCCAATTTTTTTCCCCAAAAATGAGATTTTCTCCCCAGAAATGCGATTTTTTCCCCGAAAAAACGACATTTTCTCCCCAGAATTCCAATTTTTTCCCCAAAAAATGACATTTTTTCCCCAAAAAATGACATTTTCTCCCCAAAAAAATGCCATTTTCTCCCCAGAATTCCAATTTTCTCCCCAAAAATGACATTTTCTCCCCAAATCTGAGATTTTCCCCCCAGAATTCCAATATTTTCCCCACCCGGGGTGCGTGGGCCTCACCCTGCAGCAGGAAGTAGTCGGGGGCCGTCCTGCGCAGCGCCGCCGCCGCCGCCTCCCCGCGCCACTGCACGGCCAGCGCCTCCCGCAGCGGGCAGAACTGCAGCTGCTGCTTTGGGGGGAAACACCGGGATTTTGGGCAAAAAGGGCACTTGGGGGGGAGAAAGGGGGTTGGGGGGAAAAATGGGGGGTTTGGGGGGGAAAAATGGGATTTTTGGGGGAAAAATGGGGAAAAAATGGGGAAAAAAAGGGGGATTTTTGGGGGAAAAAAAGGGGATTTTTGGGGTGGAAAAAGGGGATTTTGGGGGGAAAAAAGGGTATTTTTGGGGGAAAAAAAGGGGAAAAAAAGGGGAAAAAAAAGGGGGAAAAAAGGGGGAAAAAGGGGAAAAAAAGGGGATTTTTGGGGGAAAAAAGGGGAAAAAAAGGGGATTTTTGGGGCTGGGGAAGGGTAGAAATTCCTGCAGGGGCAGAACTGCAGGGGATGGTTTGGGGAGAAACAACGGGATTTTGGGCAAAAAGGGACCTTGGGGGGAGAAAGGGGGTTTGGGGGAAAAAAGGGGATTTTAGGGGGAAAAAAAGGGGATTTTTGGGGCTGGGGAAGGGTAGAAATTCCTGCAGGGGGCAGAACTGCAGGGGATGGTTTGGGGAGAAACAACGGGATTTTGGGCAAAAAGGGACCTTGGGGGGAGAAAGGGGGTTTGGGGGAAAAAAGGGGATTTTAGGGGGAAAAAAAGGGGATTTTTGGGGCTGGGGAAGGGTAGAAATTCCTGCAGGGGGCAGAACTGCAGCTGCTGCTTTGGGGGGAAACAACGGGGATTTGGGCAAAAAGGGCAATTGGGGGGGAGAAAGGGGGTTGGGGGGAAAAATGGGGAAAAAAGGGGATTTTTGGGTAAAAAAGGGGAAAAAATGGGGAAAAAAAGGGGATTTTTGGGGGGAAAAATGGGAAAAAAGGGGAGTTTTGGGGGAAAAAAATGGGAAAAAAAGGGGATTTTTGGGGGAAAAAAGGGAAAAAAGGGGAGTTTTGGGGGAAAAAAGGGGAAAAAAAGGGGGAAAAAAAGGGGAAAAAAAGGGGAAAAAAAGGAGATTTTGGGGGGAAAAAAGGGGATTTTAGGGGGAAAAAAGGGGAAAAAAAGGGGAAAAAAAGGGGATTTTGGGGGTGAAAAAAGGGGATTTTTGGGGGAAAAAAAGGGGATTTTTGGGGCTGGGGAAGGGTAGAAATTCCTGCAGCGGGCAGAACTGCAGCTGCTGCTTTGGGGGAAAACAACGGGATTTGGGCAAAAAGGGCAATTGGGGGGGAAAAGGGGGTTTGGGGGAAACGGTGAAAAAAAGGGGAAAATGGGGAAAAAAAGGGGGAAAAAAGGGGATTTTTGGGGGTTAAAAAAGGGGATTTTTGGGGGAAAAAAAGGGGAAAAAAAGAGGAAAAAAAAGGGGGAAAAAAGGGGAAAAAAAGGAGATTTTGGGGGGAAAAAAGGGGGATTTTTGGGGGAAAAAAGGGGAAAAAAAGGGGATTTTTTGGGGGAAAAAAGGGGAAAAAAAGGGGATTTTTGGGGGAAAAAAGGGGATTTTTGGGGGGAAAAAAAGGGGATTTTTTTGGGAAAAAAAGGGTAAAAAAAGGGGATTTTTGGTGCTGGGGAAGGGTAGAAATTCCTGCAGGGGGCAGAACTGCAGCTGCTGCTTTGGGGGGAAACAACGGGATTTTGGGCAAAAATGGCACATGGGGGGGGAGAAAGGGGTCAGGGCCACCCTAAAGGGGTCAGGGCCACCCTAAAGGGGTCAGGGCCACCTCAAAGGGGTCAGGGCCACCCCAAAAGGGGTCAGGGCCACCCTAAAAGGGACTTGGGGTCACCTCAAAGGGGTCAGGGCCACCTCAAAGGGACTTGGGGCCACCTAAAAAGGACTTGGGGTCACCCTAAAAGGGGTCAGGGCCACCCTAAAAGGGGTTTGGGGTCACCTCAAAGGGACTTGGGGCCACCAAGGAATGAAAGAAGCAGCAGAGATGTTTTGGGAGATCTCTCCTGGGGTTTTGGGGTCCATCCCAGGATTTTATCCCAGAATTTTGGGGTCTATCCCAGGATTTTGGGGTCCATCCCATGGATTTTGGGGTCTATCCCAGGATTTTGGGGTCCATCCCAGGATTTTGGGGTCCATCCCAGGGTTTTGGGGTCCCTCTCAGGTTTTTAGGGTTTTGGGCTCCCCTCCCCACTGATCTTTTTGACCATGGTGGTCTCGGCCGGCTCCAGCCGGGCCCGTTTGGGGTTTGGTTTTGGGGTCCCTCACAGATTTCATCCCAGGGTTTTGGGGTCCATCCCAGGATTTTGGGGTCCCTCTCAGGGTTTTGGGGTCCCTCTCAGGCTTTTAGGGCTTTGGGGTCCCCTCCCCACTGACCTTTTTGACCATGGTGGTCTCGGCTGGCTCCAGCCGGGCCCGTTTGGGGTTTGGTTTTGGGGTCCATCCCAGGATTTTATCCCAGGGTTTTGGGGTCCATCCCAAGATTTTGGGGTCCATCCCAGGATTTTGGGGTCCCTCACAGGGTTTTGGGGTCCCTCTCAGGATTTTTAGGGCTTTGGGCTCCCCTCCCCACTGACCTTTTTGACCATGGTGGTCTCAGCCGGCTCCAGCCGGGCCCGTTTGGGGTTTGGTTTTGGGGTCCCTCACAGATTTCATCCCAGGGTTTTGGGGTCCATCCCAGGATTTTGGGGTCCCTCACAGGGTTTTGGGGTCCCTCACAGGTTTTTAGGGTTTTGGGCTCCCCTCCCCACTGACCTTTTTGACCATGGTGGTCTCGGCCGGCTCCAGCCGGGCCCATTTGGGGTTTGGTTTTGGGGTCCCTCACAGGATTTCATCCCAAGATTTTGGGGTCCATCCCAGGATTTTGGGGTCCATCCCAGGATTTTGGGGTCTATCCCAGATTTTTGAGGTCCATCCCAGGATTTTGGGGTCTATCCCAGATTTTATCCCAGGATTTTGGGGTCTATCCCAGATTTTTGAGGTCCATCCCAGGGTTTTGGGGTCCATCCCAGGATTTTGGGGTCTATCCCAGGGTTTTGGGGTCCATCCCAGGATTTTGGGGTCCCTCTCAGGCTTTTAGGGTTTTGGGCTCCCCTCCCCACTGATCTTTTTGACCATGGTGGTCTCGGGCGGCTCCAGCCGGGCCCGTTTGGGGTTTGGTTTTGGGGTCCCTCAAAGATTTCATCCCAGGGTTTTGGGGTCCATCCCAGGATTTTGGGGTCCATCCCAGGATTTTGGGGTCCCTCTCAGGTTTTTAGGGTTTTGGGGTCCCCTCCCCACTGACCTTTTTGACCATGGTGGTCTCGGGCGGCTCCAGCCGGGCCCGTTTGGGGTTTGGTTTTGGGATCCATCCCAGGATTATCCCAGGATTTTGGGGTCCATCCCAGGATTTTGGGGTCCATCCCAGGATTTTGGGGTCCATCCCAGGATTTTGGGGTCCCTCTCAGGTTTTTAGGGTTTTGGGGTCCCCTCCCCACTGACCTTTTTGACCATGGTGGTCTCGGGCGGCTCCAGCCGGGCCCGTTTGGGGTTTGGTTTTGGGGTCCATCCCAGGATTTTGGGGTCCATCCCAGGATTTTGGGGTCCATCCCAGGATTTTGGGGTCCATCCCAGGATTTTGGGGTCCCTCTCAGGTTTTTAGGGTTTTGGGGTCCCCTCCCCACTGACCTTTTTGACCATGGTGGTCTCGGCCGGCTCCAGCCGGGCCCGTTTGGCCTCAGGTCCATCCTCCACCCCCGTGCTCACCTTGGCCACCTTGGGCTTCTCCCTGCGGATGGAAAAAGGCAGGAATTGCACCAGGAACCCCCCAAAATCCCCGGATTTGGGGGGTTCTGCCCCAAAACTCACTCCACGAACTCGTGCTGGCCCAGGTCAGCGAACATGTAGCCGTGGTAGCCGAAGACGTCGCCGGTGAAGAACTTGACGCCGTTTTTGTGGCAGATCTGGTTGATCCTGACCATGGATTCCCTGGAGCAGCAGGTCAGGCACACCTGGAGGGGAAATCTGGGAGATCAGCCCTGGATCCCGGGGGGATTCATGGGGGAAGTGGTGCACGGGGCAGAGGGAGAGTGGGATGGGGATGAGGGTGGTCTTTTTTGGGGTAGGAGGGAATTGTAGCTCGAAATGGGGGGTTCTGCCTCAAAATGGGGGGGTTCTGCCCCAAAATGGGGGGATTCTGCCCCAAAATGGGGGGTTCTGCCCCAAAATGGGACAATTCTACCCCAAAATGGGGGGGTTCTGCCTCAAAATGGGACAATTCTGCCCCAAAATGGGTGATTCCACCCCAAAATGGGGGGGTTCTGCCCCAAAATGGGAGGATTCTGCCTCAAAATGAGGGGTTCTGCCCCAAAATGGGACAATTCTACCTCAAAGTGGGGGGATTCTGCCTCAAAATGGGGGGATTCTGCCTCAAAATGGGACAATTCTACCCCAAAATGGAACAATTCTACCTCAAAATGGGGGGGTTCTGCCCCAAAATGGGGGGATTCTGCCTCAAAATGGGACAATTCTGCCTCAAAATGGGTGATTCCACCCCAAAATGGTACAATTCTACCCCAAAATGGGGGGGTTCTGCCCCAAAATGGGGGGTTCTGCCTCAAAATGGGGGGGTTCTGCCTCAAAATGGGTGATTCCACCCCAAAATGGGGGGATTTTACCTCAAAATGGGGGGGTTCCACCCCAAAATGGGGGGATTCTGCCTCAAAATGGGGGGGTTCTGCCCCAAAATGGGGGGGTTCCACCCCAAAATGGGGGGATTCTGCCTCAAAATGGGACAATTCTACCTCAAAATGGGGGGTTCTGCCCCAAAATGGGGGGGTTCTGCCCCAAAATGGGGGGATTCTGCCCCAAAATGGGGGGTTCTGCCCCAAAATGGGTGATTCCACCCCAAAATGGGGGGATTCTGCCTCAAAATGGGGGATTCTGCCTCAAAATGGGGGGATTCTACCTCAAAATGGGGGGTTCTGCCCCAAAATGGGGGGATTCTGCCTCAAAATGGGGGAATTCTGCCCCAAAATGGGGGAATTCTGCCCCAAAATGGGGGGATTCTGCCTCAAAATGGGGGGGTTCTGCCTCAAAATGGGGGGTTCTGCCCCAAAATGGGACAATTCTGCCTCAAAATGGGGGGATTCTGCCCCAAAATGAGGCGATTCCACCCCAAAATGGGGGGATTCTGCCTCAAAATGGGACAATTCTGCCTCAAAATGGGGGATTCTGCCCCAAAATGGGGGGATTCTGCCCCAAAATGGGGGGTTCTACCTCAAAATGGGGGGGTTCCGCCCCAAAATGGGGGGTTCTGCCCCAAAATGGGGGGGTTCCGCCCCAAAATGGGGGGGTTCTGCCCCAAAATGGGGGGTTCTGCCCCAAAATGGGGGGTTCTGCCCCAAAATGGGGGGATTCTGCCTCAAAATGGGGGGATTCTGCCCCAAAATGGGGGATTCTGCCTCAAAATGGGGGATTCTGCCTCAAAATGGGGGGTTCAGCCTCAAAATGGGGGGATTCTGCCCCAAAATGGGGGATTCTGCCCCAAAATGGGGGGGTTCTGCCCCAAAATGGGGGGTTCTGCCCCAAAATGGGAAGATTCTACCTCAAAATGGGTGACGCCACCCCAAAATGGGTGATTCCACCCCAAAACGGGACAATTCTACCTCAAAATGGGGGGGTTCTGCCCCAAAATGGGGGATTCTGCCCCAAAATGGGGGGGTTCTGCCCCAAAATGGGGGGATTCTGCCCCAAAATGGGGGGTTCTGCCCCAAAATGGGGGGATTCTGCCTCAAAATGGGGGGTTCTGCCCCAAAATGGGACAATTCTACCTCCAAATGGGGGGATTCTGCCTCAAAATGGGGGGGTTCTACCCCAAAATGGGGGGGTTCCACCCCAAAATGGGGGGATTCTGCCTCAAAATGGGACAATTCTACCTCAAAATGGGGGATTCTGCCCCAAAATGGGGGGATTCTGCCCCAAAATGGGGGGATTCTGCCCCAAAATGGGGGGTTCTGCCTCAAAATGGGGGGATTCTGCCTCAAAACGGGACAATTCTACCTCAAAATGGGTGATTCCACCCCAAAATGGGACAATTCTACCCCAAAATGGGGGGGTTCTGCCTCAAAATGGGGGGGTTCTACCTCGAAATGGGGGGGTTCTGCCCCAAAATGGGGGGATTCTGCCCCAAAATGGGGGGATTCTGCCCCAAAATGGGGAGGTTCTGCCCCAAAATGGGGGGGTTCTGCACCAAAATGGGGGGGTTCCACCCCAAAATGGGGGGGTTCTGCCCCAAAATGGGGGGGTTCTGCACCAAAATGGGACAATCTCACCCCAAAATGGGGTGATCACACTCTGGAATGGGATAATCTTACCCAAAAATGGGACACTCACTCAAAACCCGTGACAATCCCCCCCAATCCCCCTCAAACCCGTGACAATCCCACCCAAACCCGTGACAATCCCCCCCAAACCTGTGACAAACCCCCCCAAACCCCCCCAAACCTGTGACAAACCCCCCCAAACCTGTGACAATCCCACCCAAACCCCCTCAAACCCGTGACAATCCCCCCCAAACCCCCCCAAACTCGTGACAATCCCACCCAAACCCCCCCAAACCTGTGACAATCCCCCCCAATCCCCCCCAAATCCAGGAATATCCCCCCCAAACCCGAGACAATCACCCCAAACCCCCCCCAAACCCGTGACAATCCCCCCCAAACCTGTGACAATCCCCCCCAAACCCCCCCAAATCCATGACAATCCCCCCCAAACCCCCCCAAACTCGTGACAAACCCCCCCAAACCCGTGACAATCCCCCCAAACCCGTGACAATCCCACCCAAACCCGTGACAATCCCCCCCAAACCCGTGACAATCCCCCCAAATCCAGGAATATCCCCCCCAAACCCGTGACAATCCCCCCCAAATCCCCCAAACCCGTGACAATCCCCCCCAAACCCGTGACAATCCCCCCAAACCCGTGACAATCCCACCCAAACCCGTGACAATCCCCCCCAAACCCCCCCAAACCCGTGACAAACCCCCCCAAACCTGTGACAAACCCCCCCAAACCCGTGACAATCCCCCCCAAATCCAGGAATATCCCCCCCAAACCCGTGACAATCCCCCCCAATCCCCCCCAAACCCGTGACAACCCCCAGGCCCCGCGGTACCGCGTCGAACTGGGTGAAGAACTCGTGGGGTTTGCTCTCCACGCTCTCGGGGTCGGCCTTGACCTCCACCATGGGGTTCAGGCTCTGCGCCCGCTCCAGAGAGGCCTCGGCGCGGTTCCGGCCCAGGGAGCCGGCCGGGATCAGGAACTGCGCCCGGCTGTCCTCGGGGGACACCTGGGGACACAGGGGACACTGGGGACATTGGGGACATGGGGACACAGCTCTGGGATCAGGAACTGCGCCCGGCTGTCCTCGGGGGACACCTGGGGACATTGGGGACATGGGGACATTGGGGACATTGGGGACATGGGGACACAGCTCTGGGATCAGGGACACCTGGGGACATGGGGACACAGCTCTGGGATCAGGGACTGCGCCCGGCTGTCCTCAGGGGACACCTGGGGACACAGGGGACACTGGGGACATGGGGACACAGCTCTGGGATCGGGAACTGCGCCCGGCTGTCCTCGGGGGACACCTGGGGACATTGGGGACACTGGGGACATGGGGACACAGCTCTGGGATCAGGGACACCTGGGGACACAGGGGACATGGGGACACAGCTCTGGGATCAGGGACACCTGGGGACATTGGGGACACAGCTCTGGGATCAGGAACTGCGCCCGGCTGTCCTCGGGGGACACCTGGGGACACAGGGGACATTGGGGACACTGGGGACACAGCTCTGGGATCAGGGACACCTGGGGACATTGGGGACACAGCTCTGGGATCAGGGACACCTGGGGACATTGGGGACACAGCTCTGGGGAAATGGGACACAGGAATTCCCAGATTTTGGGATGTTTGTGAGGAGAAAATTCCCAAAGATGGAGGGGATGAAACTCCCAGATTTTGGGGATGTTCCTGAGGGATGGAGGGGATGAAACTCCCAGATTTTGGGGATGTTCCTGAGGGATGGAGGGGATGAAACTCCCAGATTTTGGGGTGTTTGTGAGGAGAAAATTCCCAAAGATGGAGGAGATGAAACTCCCAGATTTTGGGGATGTTTGTGAGGGAAAAACCCCAGAGATGGAGAAGATGAAATTCCCAGATTTTGGGGATGTTTGTGAGGGAAAAACCCCAGGGATGGAGGAGATGAAATTCCCAAATTTTGGGGCTGTTTCTGAAGGAAAAAAACCCCTGGACTGGGGTGATGAAATTCCCAGATTTTAGGGGGAAAAACCCATGGATGGAGGCAACGAAATTCCCAGATTTTGGGGAGGAAAAAACCCATGGATGGAAGCAATGAAATTCCCAGATTTTGGGGGAAAAACCCATGGATGGAGGCAATGAAATTCCCAGATTTTGGGGGGAAAAACCTAAAGATAGAAGTGATAAATGTCCAGAATTTGGGGCTAATCCTGAGAGGAGCAGAGGGATAACCCCCAAGGGTGGAGGTGACCGTGTGCCCAGGTGGCTCCCAGGTGTGCCCAGGTGGCTCCCAGGTGTGCCCAGGTGTGTTGGCAGGTGTGTGCCCCCCTCACCTGTTGGTGGTCCAGCAGGGTGAGGCCCCTGACCCCGGCCAGGATGAGATTTTTGGCCACCTCGGCCCCCAGCCCACGCAGCCCCACCAGCAGCACCCGCGACGCCCGCAGCCTGTGGGGGGATCGGGGAAGAAAAATCAGGATTTCTCCTCCAGGTAAATCCCAAAGAATGGGAATGTGGGACCCCAAAACCGCTAGGGAGTCACCCCTAAACCCCGTGGGGACCCTCCAAAATCAAATAAGGACCCCAAAACCCCAACAGAGCCACCCCTAAACCCCGTGGGGACCCCCAGAACCCCATAAAGCCACCCCTAACCCCTATGAAGACCCCCATGCCCCTATAGAGCCACCCCTAACCCTCATGGGGACCCCTAGACCTCTACAGAGCCACCCCTAACCCTCATGGGGACCCCCAAGACCAAACAGGGACCCCCAGACCCCTACAGAACCATCCCTAACCCTCACGGATACCTCCCCCCAAGGCCATGTAGGGACCCCCAAACCTCTATAGGGACCCTCAAGAGCCCCTACAGAGCCCCCTTAAAGCTCCTACAGGGCTCTTACCCGCCCATAAAGCCCCCAAAGCCCATAAAGTGAACCCCCCGCCCACACACACAAACAACTCCCCCAGCCCCAGCGACCTTTTCTGGGCCTCGAGCCCCCAGAGCCGGATCTGCCGGTCGTACTGAGCCGCCTCCTCCTCGCTGATGCCGCCGGGGCTGGACTCGTCCTTCTCCACCATTGCGGCGGCTCCCGAGACCCCCCTCAAGATCCCTCAAAGCCCCTCACGACCCCTAAAATCCCCTCTGAGCTTTCAAACCCCTCTCGACACTTCACAGCTCCTCAGGGGCCATCAAAGCCTCTCACGACCCCTCAAAGCCCCTCACGACCCCCAAGACCCCTCACGGCCCCTCACGCAACTCGCAGCGCCCCCTGGCGGCCCGCGCAAACCCCCGCGCCCGCCGCCGCTCCACATCCCGCCGGGCGGGGGGAGACGCACCGAATCCGTTCCCGGTACCCGCGGCCGTTCAGGAGAAAAGAACGGCCAGAGGTTTTTTCTGCCTCCGATTCACCCCGGTGTAACGGCGCGAAGCCGCGGTCACCGGTTTTGGGGCCCTGCCCGTGCGCCGTGTGGCACAATCCATGTTGTTTCCCCCCCCCCCCCCTTTCTGTACTCAGATGGATTCGTCCTCTTCCCATTGCGGGCGTTCCCGCCATCCCCCATCGGCTTCGTCAATCTCCGTCAGTCTCGTCAGGAGACTTTCGGAAACGTTCCGAGCGCGCCTTCGTCAACCTTCGGAAATCTTCGGAACTCCTCGGAGAACTTCGGGAACACTCGGAGAGTTTTGGAGAACTTCGCGGAAATCCCATGATTTCCCATCCCAAAGAAACGAAGCGGCCAAACCAGTGCGAAAATACCGTCAATAATTAGAAAAATCGAGGGGTTTGGGGTTGTATTCTCCTGGTTTTATAAAATCTATGTTGCTTCTTTCCAAGTCACAGGCAGATCCCTAACTCCCTTCCCGCTCCTCTCGTCTCGCACAGATTTTCCTGCAAATTCACGACATTTTGGGGGTTTGTTTTTTTTTTTTTCTTTTGCCGCGCGACGTTTGGATGTGGAGAAACATCCCGTGACCATGGAAATTCCCTGTCCTGAGCTGAACTCCACATGGGGAGAGGATTTTGGGGGAACATCGAGTCCAATCATCAGCGGGCACCGTGGATTTGCAGGGATTTTGGGGAGGGAAAGAGGAATTCGTGGGGGGAAAAGACTTCAAATCTCCTAATAAAATCTTTTTCCGGTAAAATTTCGCCCTAAAACTCTTTAGAAAATCCCCACATACGAAGACTTTCGGCCACATTCGGAAAACCTCGGGAGAATCCGGAGAGCTTTGGAGGCGCTCGGAAACGCTCGGCATCAACCGGAAAAACCCGACGAGCTCTTCGTGCATTTCCGCAGTTTTTCGGCCCCCTCCGAAGCGGCAGCGCTCGGCTGTTTCCGGCGGCGCTCGGCTGTTTCCGGCGGCCGCCGGTGCGCTGCCTCAGGGCGGGCGCCATTTTGTGTGTCCGCCCGCGGAGCGCGGGGCGCGGGCGGAGGAGCCGCCGGGCCGAGCCCCCCGCGCCGTTCAGTGACTGTGCCCCCCGTTCTCCACCCCCTGCCCGTTGCCCATGGCCGTGGAGAGCCCGAGTGTCCCCCCCGCCGCCGCCGCCTCCCCCCCCAGCCCGCACTGCACTCCCCCTTCTCCGTCCTGCCACGGCAGCTGCAGCCTCCCCCGGCCGCCGCCGCCGCTCCAAGGCCACCATCACGGCCCGGACGAAAGGTCCAGTAACCGCCTCTCCCGAGCGCCTTCTCTGTGTGGCTGGGGGTCGGTCCGGCGCGCCGGACCAGGTTTGGGGAGGGGGCGGCGGGAGGGGAGGGTGAGGGGAGGGGGGGGGCAGGCAGGGCCCAGGGGCTGAGGGGGGGCGGCCTGTGGGGAGGGGGCTGGGGGGGCTGAGGAGGAGGAGGAGGAGGAGGAGGGTGAGGAAGGGCCAGAGGGGAATGGGGGGAGGCCCGGGAGGCTCTGAGGAGGAGGAGGAGGGTGAGGAAGGGCCTGAGGGGGATTGGGGGGGGCGGTGAGGAAGGGCCTGAGGGGGATTGGGGGAGGGGGGAGTGAGGAGGAAGGGCTTGAGGGGGATTTGAGGAGGAGGAGGGTGAGGAAGGGCCTGAGGAGGATTGGAGGAGGAAGACGGTGAGGAAGGAGCTGAGGGGGATTTGGGGGGGTGGGCGGTGAGGAGGAAGGGCCTGAGGAGGATTTGAGGAGGAGGAGGGTGAGGAAGGAGCTGAGGTGGAACTGAGGAAGAAGAGGAGGGTGAGGAAGGGCCTGAGGGGGATTTGAGGAGGAGGAGGGTGAGGAAGGAGCTGAGGTGGAACTGAGGAAGAGGAGGACGGTGAGGAAGGACCTGAGGAGGATTTGAGGAGGAGGAGGAGGGTGAGGAAGGGTCTGAGGAGGATTTGGGGGGATCCTGAGGAGGAGGAAGGGCCTGAGGGGAATTTGAGGAAGAGGAAGGTGAGGAAGGACCTGAGGGGGATTTGGGGGGATCCTGAGGGTGAGGAAGGACCTGAGGAGGATTTGAGGAGGAGGAGGGTGAGGAAGGAGTTGAGGGGGATTTGGGGGGATCCTGAGGAGGAGGAAGGACCTGAGGAGGATTTGAGGGGATCCTGAGGAGGAGGAAGGACCTGAGGAGGATTTGGGGGGATCCTGAGGAGGAGGAAGGACCTGAGGGGAATTTGAGGAAGAGGAAGGTGAGGAAGGACCTGAGGGGGATTTGGGAGGGTCCTGAGGAGGAAGAAGAGGGGACGAAGGCAGTGCAGGCCTCGGGGTGGGGTGTGAGGGGATCTGGGGATATTTTGGGGGGGTTTGAAGGATGATCCCGGGGGGGGGAGGGGATTTAGGTCATTTTTGGGGGGTCTTGAGCTGCTGGGGGGGGTTTAACCCAAATTTTGGGGGCTTTGAGTCCTCCCTGAGGGGGTCCTGCCCCTTTTTCAGGGCATTTCTTTTGGGGAGGGGGTGGAATTTCTCTTTAGGGAAAACGAAAACTCCTTTTTTTGGGGGGGTTTAGACCCTTTTTTGGGGATTAAAATTGTAATTTTGGGGGAATTTTGACTTCCAGAGGGGAGGTCTAGTTGGATTTTTCGGGGGATTTTGGGGGATTTGACCCTTTTTGAAGGAATATTTAGGTGCTAGGTGGGTTGAACCCTTATTTTGGATTATTTTAGCTCCTTTTGGGGGGTTTAGCCCCATTTTTTTTTGATGGTTAATCCTCAATAAGTTCTTTATTCCCCCGTAAAAATTTATTTATTTCCTTCAAATCCCCCTAAATTTGCATCAAGAGGTTTGGGGCTCCCTGCAGGGATTAAAAAAAGCTCCAAAATCTCCAAATCTGCCCCCAAAATTCCCCTTTTTGGGACCCCTCCCCACAATAACTCGGAGCCATCTCTGGGATTCCCGTTTTTTTTGGTAATTCAATCCAAATAATGTGAGAAAAAGAGAAAAAAAAAAATTAAACTAGAGAGGTTTTGGGGGAATTTGTAGGAGAAATGGTAAATTTGGGGAGTTTGTGAGGGAAAAAGGGAATTTGGGGGATTTTTTAGGGGGAAAAAAGTGAATTTTTAGGGGGAAAAAAGTAAATCTGGGGAGTTTTGAGGGTGTTTGTAGGGAAAAAAGGGAATTTGGGGAGTTTGGGGGATGGTTTTAGGGGGAAAAAAGTGAATTTTTAGGGGGGAAAAAGTAAATCTGGGGAGTTTTGAGGGAAAAAAGGGAATTTGGGGAGTATGGGGGATGGGTTTAGGGGAAAAAAGTGAATTTTTGGGGTGTTTTTAGAGAAAAAAGTGAAATTTTTTAGGGGGAAAAGGCTGAATCCAGAGAGTTTGGGGGTATTTGAGGAAGAAAAAGGGAACTGAGGGGGTTTGGGGGATATTTTGGGTGACAAAAAGGTAAATCCAGGGAATTGGAGGGTATTTTTTAGAGAAAAAAGCTGAAATAAGGGAAATTTGGGGGTGTTTTTAAGGGAAAAAAGGTAAATCCAGGCAGTTTGGGGGGTTATTTAGGAAAAATGGTAAAATAAGGGAATTTTGGGGGTGTTTTTTGGGGAAAAAAGTGAAATTTTAGGGGAAAAAAAGGTAAATCCAGGCAGTGTGGGGGTTTATTTAGGGAAAAATGGTAAAATAAGGGAATTTTGGGGGCGTTTTTAGGGGAAAAAAGTGAAATTTTAGGGGAAAAAACAGTAAATCCAGGGAGTTTGGGGGTTTATTTAGGAAAAATGGTAAAATAAGGGAATTTTGGGGGCGTTTTTAGGGGAAAAAAGGGAATTTTTTAGGAGAAAAAAGGTAAATCCAGGCAGTTTGGGGGTTATTTAAGAAAAATGGTGAAATAAGGGAATTTTGGGGGCGTTTTTAGGGGAAAAAAGTGAAATTTTTAGGGGAAAAAAGGCAAATCCAGGCACTTTGGGGGTTTATTTAAGAAAAATGGTAAAACAAGGGAATTTTGGGGGCGTTTTTAGGGGAAAAAAGTGAATTTTTAGGGGGAAAAAAGGTAAATCCAGGGAGTTTGGGGGGTTATTTAGGAAAAATGGTAAAACAAGGGAATTTTGGAGGTATTTTTAGGGGAAAAAGGGGAATTTTTAGGAGAAAAAAGGTAAATCCAGGCAGTGTGGGGGGTTATTTAGGAAAAATGGTAAAACAAGGGAATTTTGGGGGCGTTTTTAGGGGAAAAAAGGGAATTTTTAGGCAATTTTTAGGGGGAAAAAAGTAAATCCAGGCAGTGTGGGGGTTTATTTAAGAAAAATGGTAAAACAAGGGAATTTTGGAGGTGTTTTTAGGGGAAAAAAGTGAAATTTTAGGGGGAAAAAAGGTAAATCCAGGCAGTGTGGGGGTTTGTTTAAGAAAAATGGTGAAATAAGGGATTTTTGGGGGCGTTTTTAGGGGAAAAAAGTGAAATTTTTAGGGAAAAAAAGGTAAATTCAGGCAGTTTGGGGGTTATTTAGGAAAAATGGTAAAATATGGGAATTTTGGGGGTGTTTTTAGGGGAAAAAAGTGAAATTTTAGTGGAAAAAAGGCAAATCCAGGCAGTGTGGGGGTTTATTTAGGAAAAATGGTAAAATAAGGGAATTTTGGGGGCGTTTTTGGGGGAAAAAAGTGAAATTTTAGGGGAAAAAAGGTAAATCCAGGCAGTGTGGGGGTTATTTAAGAAAAATGGTGAAACAAGGGAATTTTGAGGGTGTTTTTAGGGGAAAAAAGTGAAATTTTAGGCAATTTTTAGGGGAAAAAAGGTAAATCCAGGCAGTGTGGGGAGTTATTTAGGAAAAATGGTAAAACAAGGGAATTTTGGGGGCGTTTTTAGGGGAAAAAAGGGAATTTTTAGGGGAAAAAAAGGCAAATCCAGGCAGTGTTGGGGGGTTATTTAAGAAAAATGGTGAAATAAGGGAATTTTGGGGCATTTTTAGGGGAAAAAAGTGAAATTTTAGGGGAAAAAAGGCAAATCCAGGCAGTTTGGGGTGGTTTTAGGACAAAAAGAGCAAAGGAAAGGAGATTTGGGACGATTTCAATTTTCCAGAAGTGAATCCAGGGGGTTTTGGGGGGCAAATCCCGGGAATTCTGGGGGCTGGGCTCCTTTCCCTGCGGGCCCTGGGTGGGGAATGGGTGGGAAATGTGGAATTTTGCATTTTTTGGTGCCTTTTCCCTCCCCTCCCTTGAGTCCCCCCACGTGGAAACCCCCCCGGTGTGTCCCCAAACCAAGCAGAACCCTCCCCAAAAAAAGTCACAAAAGCACACAAAATTCCCAAAAAACCCCCAAATCCCCCCAAAATCCCCCCAAAAACCCCAAAACCCCCCCAAAAAACCCCAAAATCCCCCAAAAAAACCCCAAAACCCCCCCAAAAAACCCCAACCCCCAACCCCAGGGACGTTCCCAGGTGCGACAGCCCCGACTCCACAGCACAGCAAGTGGAAAAGTTGGTGGAAAAGGCTGGAAAATGTGTGAAAGTCGTCAGCCAAAGGTGGTCAAAAGCACCTCACACTGCCCCTGCCCCCCCAGGTGTGCCCCAGGTGTGCCCAGACGTGACCCAGGTGTGTCCCAGTGTCCCCCAGGTGTGGCCCAGGGCGGCCCAGATGTGCCTAGTTGTGCCCAGGTGTGGCCCAGGTGTGTCTCAGTGTGCCTCAGGTGTGCCCAGCTGTGGCCCAGGGCTGCCCAGGTGTGTCCCAGTGTCCCTCAGGTGTGCCCAGGTGTGCCCCAGGGCTGCCCAGGTGTGCCCATATGTGACCCAGGTGTGTCTCAGTGTCCCTCAGGTGTGCCCAGGTGTGCCCCAGGGCGGCCCAGGTGTGCCCATATGTGGCCCAGGTGTGTCTCAGTGTCCCTCAGGTGGGCCCAGGTGTGCCCAGGTGTGTCCCAGTGTCCCTCAGGTGTGCCCAGGTGTGGCCCAGGTGTGTCTCAGTGAGCCTCAGGTGTGCCCAGGTGTGGCCCAGGGCGGCCCAGGTGTGTCCCAGTGTCCCTCAGGTGTGCCCAGGTGTGGCCCAGGGCTGCCCAGGTGTGCCCATATGTGACCCAGGTGTGTCCCAGTGTCCCTCAGGTGTGCCCAGGTGTGTCCCAGGGCTGCCCAGGTGTGCCTAGACATGACCCAGGTGTGTCCCAGTGTCCCTCAGGTGGGCCCAGGTGTGCCCATATGTGGCCCAGGTGTGTCCCAGTGTCCCTCAGGTGTGCCCAGGTGTGCCCCAGGGCTGCCCAGCTGTGCCTAGCTGTGCCCAGGTGTGTCCCAGTGTCCCTCAGGTGTGCCCAGGTGTGCCCAGGGGTGTCCCAGGGCTGCCCAGATGTGCCTAGTTGTGCCCAGGTGTGGCCCAGGTGTGTCTCATTGTGCCCCAGGTGTGGCCCCGGGTGGCCCAGGGCGGCCCAGGTGTGTCCCAGTGTCCCTCAGGTGTGCCCAGGTGTGCCCCAGGGCGGCCCAGCTGTGCCTAGATGTGACCCAGGTGTGTCTCAGTGTCCCTCAGGTGTGCCCACCTGTGTCGAGGTGTGCCCCAGGGCTGCCCAGGTGTGCCCATATGTGACCCAGGTGTGTCCCAGTGTCCCTCAGGTGTGCCCACCTGTGTCCAGCTGTGTCCCAGGGCGGCCCAGCTGTGCCCAGACGTGACCCAGGTGTGCCCCAGTGTCCCTCAGGTGTGCCCACCTGTGTCCAGGTGTGTCCCAGGGCGGCCCAGCTGTGCCCAGACGTGACCCAGGTGTGTCTCAGTGTCCCTCAGGTGTGCCCAGGTGTGTCCAGCTGTGTCCCAGTGTCCCTCAGGTGTGCCCAGGTGTGCCCCAGGGCGGCCCAAGTGTGTCCCTGGTGTCTCTCAGGGGTGCCCAGGTGTGTCTCAGGGGTGCCCAGGTGTGTCCCAGCTGTGCCCCAGGTGTGTCCCAGTGCGCCCAAATGTGTCCCAGCTATGCCCGGATGTGCCCCAGGTGTGTCTCAGTGTCCCTCAGGTGTGCCCAGGTGTGGCCCAGTGTCCCTCAGGTGTGCCCAGGTGTGGCCCAGCTGTGCCCGGAGATGTCCCAACTGTGGCCCAGGTGTGCCCCAGGCAATCCCAGCTGTGCCCAGGTGTGCATCTCAGGCGTGTCCCAGATGTGCCCCAGCTGTTGCCAGCTGGGTCCCAGCTGTTGCCCCAGCTGTGCCTCAGATGTATCCCAGCTGTGCCTCCAGCTGTGCCCCAGGTGTTGCCAGCTGTTGCCTCCAGCTGTGCCCCCAGATGTGCCCCAGCTGTGCCCCAGCTGTTGCCTTCAGCTGTTCCCCAGATGTGTCCAGGTGTGCCCCCAGATGTTGCCAGCTGTTGCCTTCAGCTGTTCCCCAGATGCGACCCAGCTGTGTCCCCAGCTGTTGCCTCCAGCTGTGCTCCAGATGTTGCCAGCTGTGTCGCCAGCTGTGCCCACAGATGTTGCCAGATGTGTCCCAGCTGTTGCCAGCTGTGCCTCCAGCTGTGTCCCAGATGTTGCCCCAGCTGTTGCCAGCTGTTGCCTCCAGCTGTTCCCCAGATGTGTCCAGGTGTGCCCCCAGATGTTGCCAGCTGTTGCCTCCAGCTGTGACCCAGATGTGTCCAGCTGTTGCCTCCAGATGTGCTCCAGATGTTGCCAGCTGTTGCCTCCAGCTGTGACCCAGATGTGTCCAGCTGTTGCCTCCAGATGTGCTCCAGATGTTGCCAGCTGTGTCCCAGCTGTGCTCCAGATGTTGCCAGCTGTGTCTCCAGCTGTGCCCCAGATGTTGCCAGCTGTTGCCCCAGCTGTGTCCCAGATGTTGCCCCAGATGTGCCCCAGATGTTGCCAGCTGTTGCCCCAGCTGTGCCCCAGATGTTGCCAGCTGTTGCCCCAGCTGTGTCCCAGCTGTTGCCTCCAGATGTTGCCTCCAGATGTGCTCCAGATGTTGCCAGCTGTTGCCTCCAGCTGTGCTCCAGATGTTGCCAGCTGTTGCCTCCAGCTGTGCCCACAGATGTTGCCAGATGTGTCTCCAGCTGTGCCCACAGATGTTGCCAGATGTGTCCCAGCTGTTGCCAGCTGTGCCTCCAGCTGTGTCCCAGATGTTGCCCCAGCTGTTGCCTCCAGCTGTTCCCCAGATGTGTCCAGCTGTTGCCTCCAGATGTGCTCCAGATGTTGCCAGCTGTTGCCTCCAGCTGTGCTCCAGATGTTGCCAGCTGTGTCTCCAGCTGTGCCCACAGATGTTGCCAGATGTGTCCCAGCTGTTGCCAGCTGTGCCTCCAGCTGTGTCCCAGATGTTGCCCCAGCTGTTGCCTCCAGCTGTTCCCCAGATGTGTCCAGCTGTTGCCTCCAGATGTGCTCCAGATGTTGCCAGCTGTGTCCCAGCTGTGCTCCAGATGTTGCCAGCTGTGTCTCCAGCTGTGCCCCAGATGTTGCCAGCTGTTGCCCCAGCTGTGTCCCAGATGTTGCCCCAGCTGTGCTCCAGATGTTGCCAGCTGTGCCTCCAGCTGTGTCCCAGATGTTGCCCCAGCTGTTGCCAGCTGTGCCCCACATGTTGCCAGCTGTTGCCTCCAGCTGTGCCCCAGATGTTGCCAGCTGTGACCCAGCTGTGCCCAGGTGTGCCCAGCCATGCCCTGGTGTGCCCCAGCTGTTCCCCAGCTGTGCCCCAGCTGTGCCCCAGCTGTGCCCAGCCGTGCCCCAGATGTTCCCCAGCTGTTCCCCAGCTGTGCCCCCCCCCGTTATTACCCCAGCCCTGGTAGAGCTCCGGGTTTGCTGCAGGGAGGACGGGGAGCTGGGCAGGACCCACAGCTCCCGGCGGGCTGCCCAAAACCCCCCAAATTCCCATCCTTGGTCCCCAAAACCCCAGGAAATCCCCATTTTTCCCCTAAAATCCCATTTTTCTCCCCGCAGGCAGGATGAGGAGCTGCAGGAGGATCCACAATTCCCATTTTCCTCTCCAAACCCCACCAAATTCCTGCAATTTCCTCTACCAAAACCCCCAAAATCCCATTTTTCCCCCTAAAATGCCATTTCCCCCCGCAGGGAGGATGGGGAGCTGCAGGAGGATCCACAGGAGGATCCACAATTCCCATTTTCCCCTCAAACCCCACCAAATTCCTGCACTTTCCCCCCAAAAAACCCCACAGAATCCCCGTTTTTTCCCCAAAAAAATCCCATTTTTTCCCTCTAAAATCCCATTTTTTCCCCAAAACTCCCATTTTCCCCCTAAAATCCCATTTTCCCCCCGCAGGGAGGATGGGGAGCTGGAGGAGGGCGAGCTGGAGGACGACGGCGGTGACGAGGCCCCGGCCCGGTCCCGGTCGCGCTCGCGCTCCCAGCGGCAGCGGCGCCGCAGCGGCTCCGAGGAGCGCTCGCACCGGCGCCTGAAGCGCAAACGCCGCAAGGACAAGGACAAGAGGAGGTCCAAGAAAAAGAGGAAATCCAAGCACAAGGTGGGAATTCCCGGGGTTGGGATGGAATTCCCAGCTCTGGGATGGAATTGCAGGGGCTGGGATGGAATTGGAGGCGTTGGGATGGGAATTCCCAGGGTTGGGATGGGAATTGCAGGGGTTGGGATGGAATTGGAGGGGTTGGGATGGGAATTCCCGGCTCTGGGATGGAATTCCCAGGTCTGGGAAGGGAATTCCAGGATCTGGGATGGAATTCCCAGCTCTGGGATGGAATTGCAGGGGTTGGGATGGGAATTGCAGGGGTTGGGATGGAGTTCCCGGGGTTGGGATGGAGTTCCCGGGGTTGGGATGGGATTCCCGGGGTTGGGATGGAATTCCAGGGGTTGGGATGGAATTCCAGGGGTTGGGATGGAATTCCCGGGGTTGGGATGGAATTGCAGGGGTTGGGATGGAATTCCCGGGGTTGGGATGGAATTCCAGGGGTTGGGATGGGAATTGCAGGGGTTGGGATGGAATTCCCAGCTCTGGGATGGAATTGCAGGGGTTGGGATGCAATTGCAGGGTTGGGATGGGAATTCCTGGCTCTGGGATGGAATTCCCAGGTCTGGGAAGGGAATTATAGGATCTGGGATGGAATTCCCAGCTCTGGGAAGTGAAATCCAGGCCCTGGGATGGAATTCCAGGCTCTGGGATGGAATTCCCAGGCCTGGGAAGTGAAATCCAGGCCCTGGGATGGAATTCCCAGCTCTGGGATGGAATTCCCGGCCCTGGGATGGAATTCCCAGCTCTGGGATGGAATTCCCAGCTCTGGGATGGAATTCCCGGCCCTGGGATGGAATTCCCAGCTCTGGGATGGAATTCCCAGCTCTGGGGTGGAATTCCCGGCTCTGGGGTGGAATTCCCGGCTCTGGGATGGAATTCCTGGCTCTGGGATGGAATTCCTGGCTCTGGGATAGAATTCCCGGCTCTGGGAAGTGAAATCCAGGCCCTGGGATGGAATTCCAGGCTCTGGGATGGAATTCCCGGCTCTGGGATGGAATTCCCAGCTCTGGGAAGTGAAATCCAGGATCTGGGATGGAATTCCCAGCTCTGGGATGGAATTCCCGGCTCTGGGAAGTGAAATCCAGGCTCTGGGGTGAAATTCCCGGCCCTGGGATGGAATTCCCAGCTCTGGGGTGGAATTCCCGGCTCTGGGATGGAATTCCCAGCTCTGGGATGGAATTCCCGGCCCTGGGGTGGAATTCCCAGCTCTGGGGTGGAATTCCCGGCTCTGGGATGGAATTCCCAGCTCTGGGATGGAATTCCCGGCCCTGGGGTGGAATTCCCAGCTCTGGGGTGGAATTCCCAGCTCTGGGATGGAATTCCCAGCTCTGGGATGGAATTCCCGGCTCTGGGATGGAATTCCCAGCTCTGGGATGGAATTCCCGGCCCTGGGGTGGAATTCCCAGCTCTGGGGTGGAATTCCCAGCTCTGGGATGGAATTCCCAGCTCTGGGATGGAATTCCCGGCTCTGGGATGGAATTCCCAGCTCTGGGGTGGAATTCCCGGCTCTGGGATGGAATTCCCGGCTCTGGGATGGAATTCCCAGCTCTGGGGTGGAATTCCCAGCTCTGGGATGGAATTCCCGGCTCTGGGATGGAATTCCCAGCTCTGGGGTGGAATTCCCGGCTCTGGGATGGAATTCCCAGCTCTGGGATGGAATTCCCAGCTCTGGGAAGGGAATTCCCGGCTCTGGGATGGAATTCCCGGCTCTGGGATGGAATTCCCGGCTCTGGGAAGGGAATTCCAGGATCTGGGATGGAATTCCCGGCTCTGGGATGGAATTCCCGGCTCTGGGATGGAATTCCCGGCTCTGGGGTGGAATTCCCAGCTCTGGGATGGAATTCCCAGCTCTGGGATGGAATTCCCGGCTCTGGGGTGGAATTCCCAGCTCTGGGTTGGAATTCCCGGCTCTGGGATGGAATTCCCAGCTCTGGGATGGAATTCCCGGCTCTGGGAAGGAATTCCCAGCTCTGGGATGGAATTCCCAGCTCTGGGATGGAATTCCCAGCTCTGGGATGGAATTCCCAGCTCTGGGTTGGAATTCCTGGCTGTGGGAAGGGAATTCCCAGCTCTGGGATGGAATTCCCGGCTCTGGGATGGAATTCCCGCCTTTGGGATGGAATTCCCAGCTCTGGGATGGAATTCCCGGCTGTGGGATGGAATTTCCGGCCCTGGGATGGAATTCCCAGCTCTGGGATGGAATTCCCAGCTCTGGGAAGTGAAATCCAGGCCCTGGGATGGAATTCCCGGCTCTGGGATGGAATTTCCGGCTCTGGGGTGGAATTGCAGGGGTTGGGATGGGATTCCCAGCTCTGGGATGGAATTCCCAGGTCTGGGAAGGGAATTCCAGGATCTGGGGTGGAATTCCCAGCTCTGGGAAGTGAAATCCAGGCCCTGGGATGGAATTCCCAGCTCTGGGTTGGAATTCCAGGCTCTGGGATGGAATTCCCAGCTCTGGGATGGAATTCCCAGCTCTGGGATGGAATTCCCGGCTCTGGGATGGAATTCCCGGGTCTGGGAAGGGAATTCCCGGCCCTGGGGTGGAATTCCCGGGCTGACATTCCGGGTTTTCCAGCGGCACGCCTCGTCCAGCGAGGAGCTGTCGGATCTCAGCGACGACTCCGAGTACAGCCCCGGAGAGAAGGGACACCGCAAGTACCGCGAGTACAGCCCCGCCTACCCCGTGAGTCATACTGGGAATTACTGGGGATACTGGGAATGGGAACTGGGAACTGGGAATGGGAACTGGGAATGGAACTGGAAATGGTCCCGGGAGCACAGCCCTGGAGAGAAGGGACACCGCAAGTACCGCGAGTACAGCCCCGCCTACCCCGTGAGTCATACTGGGAATTACTGGGGATACTGGGAATGGTCACTGGGAATGGGAACTGGGAATGGGAACTGGGAATGGAACTGGGAATGGTCCCGGGAGCACAGCCCTGGAGAGAAGGGACACCGCAAGTACCGCGAGTACAGCCCCGCCTACCCCGTGAGTCATACTGGGAATTACTGGGGATACTGGGGATGGGAACTGGGAACGGGAACTGGGAACGGGAACTGATACTGGGGATACTGGGAATGGGAACTGGGAATGGGAACTGGGGGTACAGCCCCAGAGAGAAGGGACACCGCAAGTACCGCGAGTACAGCCCCGCCTACCCCGTGAGTCATACTGGGAATTACTGGGGATACTGGGAATGGTCACTGGGAACGGGAACTGGGAATGGGAACTGGGAATGGAACTGGGAATGGTCCCGGGAGCACAGCCCCGGAGAGAAGGGACACCGCAAGTACCACGAGTACAGCCCCGCCTACCCCGTGAGTCATACTGGGAATTACTGGGGATACTGGGAATGGTCACTGGGAATGGGAACTGGGAATGGGAACTGGGAATGGAACTGGGAATGGTCCCGGGAGCACAGCCCTGGAGAGAAGGGACACCGCAAGTACCGCGAGTACAGCCCCGCCTACCCCGTGAGTCATACTGGGAATTACTGGGGATACTGGGGATGGGAACTGGGAACGGGAACTGGGAACGGGAACTGATACTGGGGATACTGGGAATGGGAACTGGGAATGGGAACTGGGGGTACAGCCCCAGAGAGAAGGGACACCGCAAGTACCGCGAGTACAGCCCCGCCTACCCCGTGAGTCATACTGGGAATTACTGGGGATACTGGGAATGGTCACTGGGAACGGGAACTGGGAATGGGAACTGGGAATGGAACTGGGAATGGTCCCGGGAGCACAGCCCCGGAGAGAAGGGACACCGCAAGTACCACGAGTACAGCCCCGCCTACCCCGTGAGTCATACTGGGCATACTGGGCATACTGGGAATGGTCACTGGGAATGGGAACTGGGAATGGGAACTGGGAATGGTCCCGGGAGCACAGCCCCGGAGAGAAGGGACACCGCAAGTACCACGAGTACAGCCCCGCCTACCCCGTGAGTCATACTGGGAATTACTGGGGATACTGGGAATACTGGGGATGGGAACTGGGGATACTGGGGATACTGGGAATGGGAACTGGGAATGATCCCGGGAGCACAGCCCCGGAGAGAAGGGACACCGCAAGTACCGCGAGTACAGCCCCGCCTACCCCGTGAGTCATACTGGGAATTACTGGGGATACTGGGAATGGAAACTGGGAACGGGAACTGGGGGTACTGGGGATACTGGGAATGGGAACTGGGAATGGGAACTGGGGGTACAGCTCCGCCTACCCCATGAGTCACACTGGAAATACTGGGAATGGAAACTGGGGATGATCCCAGGAGTACAGCCCCGCCTACCCCGTGAGTGGGGATACTGGGAATTACTGGGGATACTGGGAATGGGAACTGGGGATGGGAACTGGGGATACTGGGGATACTGGGAATGGGAACTGGGAACGGGAACTGGGAATGGGAACTGGGGGTACTGGGGATACTGGGAATGGGAACTGGGAATGGGAACTGGGGGTACAGCTCCGCCTACCCCATGAGTCACACTGGGAATACTGGGAATGGAAACTGGGAGTGATCCCACGAGTACAGCCCTGCCTACCACGTGAGTGGGGATACTGGGAATTACTGGGAATACTGGGGATGGAAACTGGGAATAGGGGGGATACTGAGGGTACAACCCTGCCTGCCCCATGAGTCACACTGGGAATACTGGGAATGGAAACTGGGAATTACTGGGAATGGTCACTGGAAATCCTGGGCATGACACCCAGTTTATTCTGCAAGTTGTACTGGGAATACTGGGAATGGAAACTGGGAATTACTGGGAATGGTCACTGGAAATCCTGGGCGTGATGCCCAGTTTATTCTGCGAGTTGTACTGGGAATACTGGGAATGGAAACTGGGAATTACTGGGAATGGTCACTGGGAAATCCTGGGAGTGATGCCCAGTTTATTCTGTGAGTTGTACTGGGAATACTGGGAATGGAAACTGGGAATTACTGGGAATGGTCACTGGAAATCCTGGGCACGACACCCAGTTTATTCTGCGAGTTGTACTGGGAATACTGGGAATGGAAACTGGGAATGATCCCACAAGTACAGCCCTGCCTACCCCGAGAGTGGGGATACTGGGAATTACTGGGAATGGTCACTGGGAATGGGAACTGGGAATGGGAACTGGGAATAGTGGGGATACTGAGGGTACAACCCTGCCTGCCCCATGAGTCGCACTGGGAATACTGGGAATGGAAACTGGGAATGATCCCACAAGTACAGCCCTGCCTACCCCGAGAGTGGGGATACTGGGAATGGTCACTGGGAATGGGAACTGGGAATGGGAACTGGGAATGGGAACTGGGGGTACAGCCCCGCCTATCCCGTGAGTCACACTGGGAATACTGGGAATGGAAACTGGGAATTACTGGGAATGGTCACTGGAAATCCTGGGCGTGACACCCAGTTTATTCTGCGAGTTGTACTGGGAATACTGGGAATGGAAACTGGGAGTGATCCCACGAGTACAGCCCTGCCTACCCCGTGAGTGGGGATACTGGGAATTACTGGGAATACTGGGAATGGAAACTGGGAATAGTGGGGATACTGAGGGTACAACCCTGCCTGCCCCATGAGTCACACTGGGAATACTGGGAATGGAAACTGGGAATTACTGGGAATGGTCACTGGGAAATCCTGGGCATGACACCCAGTTTATTCTGTGAGTTGTACTGGGAATACTGGGAATGGAAACTGGGAATTACTGGGAATGCTCACTGGGAAATCCTGGGCATGACACCCAGTTTATTCTGCGAGTTGTACTGGGAATACTGGGAATGGAAACTGGGAATGGCCCCTGAGAAATCCTGGGAATTCCGGATCCCAACCTCTCCTATCCCTTTCCCAGTCCCACCAGTACTCCCAGTTGCCAGGAAGGGAATAAAACCTGGGAATTTTGGGGATTTTTTGGGAATTTTTTGGGATTTTTTGGGGAATTTTTGGGGATTTTTTGGGGAATTTTTGGTCATTCCAGACCCCAACCTCTCCCATCCCATTCCCAGTCCCACCAGTACTCCCAGTTGGCCAGGAAGGGAATAAAACCTGGGAATTTTTGAGAATTTTGGGGATTTTTTGGGAATTTTTGGTAATTCCGGATTCCAACCTCTCCCATCCCATTCCCAGTCCCACCAGTACTCCCAGTTGGCCCAGATGGGAATAAAACCTGGGAATTTTTGGGGATTTTTTGGGGAATTTTTGAGGATTTTTTGGGGAATTTTTTGGGGATTTTTTGGGAATTTTTGGTCATTCCGGATCCCAACCTCTCCCTGTCCATTCCCAGTCCCACCAGTATTCCCAGTTGGCCCAGATGGGAATAAAACCTGGGAATTTTTGGGAATTTTTGGTCATTCTGGGTCCCAGCCTCTCCCTGTCTGTTCCCAGTCCCACCAGTACTCCCAGTTGGCCAGGAAGGGAATAAAACCTGGGAATTTTTGAGAATTTTGGGAGATTTTTGGGGAATTTTTGAGGATTTTTTGGGGGAATTTTTGGGAATTTTTTGGGAATTTTTGGTCATTCAGACCCCAACCTCTCCCATCCCATTCCCAGTCCCACCAGTACTCCCAGTTGCCCCAGATGGGAATAAAACCTGGGAATTTTTGGGGATTTTTTGGGAATTTTTGGTCATTCCGGGTCCCAACCTCTCCCATCCCATTCCCAAGTCCCCACCAGTACTCCCAGTTGGCCAGGAAGGGAATAAAACCTGGGAATTTTGGGGAATTTTGGGGATTTTTTTTTGGTCATCTGGGTCCCAACCTCTCCTATTCCATTCCCAGTCCCACCAGTACTCCCAGTTGGCCAGGAAGGGAATAAAACCTGGGAATTTTTGGGGATTTTTTGGGGAATTTTTGGGATTTTTTGGGAATTTTTGGTCATTCCGGGTCCCAACCTCTCCCTGTGCATTCCCAGTCCCACCAGTACTCCCAGTTGGCCAGGAAGGGAATAAAACCTGGGAATTTTGGGGATTTTTGGGGAATTTTTGGGATTTTTTTGGGGGAATTTTTGGTCATTCCAGACCCCAACCTCTCCCTGTGCATTCCCAGTCCCACCAGTACTCCCAGTTGGCCAGGAAGGGAATAAAACCTGGGAATTTTGGGGAATTTTGGGGGATTTTTTGGGAATTTTTGGTCATTCCAGATCCCAACCTCTCCTATCCCATTCCCAGGTCCCACCAGTACTCCCAGTTGGCCAGGAAGGGAATAAAACCTGGGAATTTTGGGGATTTTTGGGGAATTTTTGAGGATTTTTTGGGGAATTTTTGGGGATTTTTTGGGGAATTTTTGGTCATTCTGGATCCCAACCTCTCCCATCCCGTTCCCAGTCCCACCAGTACTCCCAGTTGGCCAGGAAGGGAATAAAACCTGGGAATTTTGGGGATTTTTTGGGAATTTTTGGGAATTTTTTGGGAATTTTTGGTCATTCCGGGTCCCAACCTCTCCCATCCCATTCCCAGTCCCACCAGTACTCCCAGTTGGCCAGGAAGGGAATAAAACCTGGGAATTTTGGGGATTTTTTGGGATTTTTTGGTCATTCTGGATCCCAATCTCTCCCATCCCATTCCCAGTCCCACCAGTACTCCCAGTTGGCCAGGAAGGGAATAAAACCTGGGAATTTTTGGGGAATTTTTGGGGAATTTTTGTCATTCCAGACCCCAACCTCTCCCATCCCGTTCCCAGTCCCACCAGTACTCCCAGTTGGCCAGGAGGGGAATAAAACCTGGGAATTTTGGGGAATTTTTGGGGATTTTTTGGGGATTTTTTGGGAATTTTTGGTTATTCCAGACCCCAACCTCTCCCGTCCATTCCCAGTCCCACCAGTACTCCCAGTTGCCCCGGAAGGGAATAAAACCTGGGAATTTTTGGGGATTTTTTGGGAATTTTTTGGGATTTTTTGGGAATTTTTTGGGATTTTTTGGGAATTTTTGGGGATTTTTGGGGAATTTTTGGTCATTCCAGACCCCAACCTCTCCCATCCCGTTCCCAGTCCCACCAGTACTCCCAGTTGGCCAGGAAGGGAATAAAACCTGGGAATTTTGGGGATTTTTTGGGAATTTTTGGGGAATTTTTGGGAATTTTTTGGGATTTTTTGGGAATTTTTGGTCATTCCGGATCCCAACCTCTCCCATCCCATTCCCAGTCCCACCAGTACTCCCAGTTGGCCCAGATGGGAATAAAACCTGGGAATTTTTGGGGATTTTTGGGAATTTTTGGTTATTCCAGACCCCAACCTCTCCCTGTCCATTCCCAGTCCCACCAGTACTCCCAGTTGGCCAGGAAGGGGCACCCCAAGGGGGACCCCAAGGGCTACGGGGGCTCCTTCGAGGAGTTCGAGGCCGAACCCTTCGGGCCCTTGGAGGCCGAGGAGGAGGAGGAGGCTCCCAAGGACGACTTTGAGGATTTCTCCAAGGAGCTGAGCCAGTACCGGCGCTCCAAGGACGGAGGGCACCGAGCCAGAGGTGAGGCACAGCCGGGGGAATGCGAAAACAGGGAAAAAATTGACATTTAGGGGAAAAAAACCAGAAAAAAACGTTGAAAAACCACGAAAAAACACAAAAAACCCCACCAAAAAAGCTGAAAAAACACCAAAAAACCTCACAAAAAGCTGAAAAAACACAAAAAAAACCCCAAAAACCATGAAAAAACACAAAAAAAACCCCAAAAAGCTGAAAAAACACAAAACCCCCCCCCAAAAAGCTGAAAAAACACAAAAAAACCCCCAAAAAGCTGAAAAAACACAAAAAAAAACCACCAAAAAGCTGAAAAAACACAAAAAAACCCCCCAAAAAGCTGAAAAAACACAAAAAAAAAACCCAAAAAGCTGAAAAAACACAAAAAAAACCCCAAAAAGCTGAAAAAACACAAAAAACCTCACAAAAAGCTGAAAAAACACAAAAAAAACCCCAAAAAGCTGAAAAAACACAAAAAAACCACCAAAAAACTGAAAAAACACAAAAAAACCTCACAAAAAGCTGAAAAAACACAAAAAAAACCCCAAAAAGCTGAAAAAACACAAAAAAACCCCCCAAAAAGCTGAAAAAACACAAAAAAACCTCCCCAAAAAGCTGAAAAAACACAAAAAAAAACCCCAAAAAGCTGAAAAAACACAAAAAAAACCACCAAAAAGCTGAAAAAACACAAAAAAACCCCCCCAAAAAACCAGAAAATAACTGGAAAATAGACCAAAAAAGCCAACAGGAAAATCTAAAAAAAAAGAGAAATAAAGAAGTTGAAACCTTTTGAAGGAATACAAAAGAAGGCCAAAAAAACACAAAAAATGGAAAAAAAAATAGAAAAAGCCAAAATAAAGGTCAGAACTCAAAACCCCTTAAAGAAACCCAAAATAACCCCCCAAAAAAATTTAAAAAATAAAAAAAAATCCTCAGAAAAACCCAAAGCAAAGGGCAGAACTTGATATACCTCAAGGAAACTGAAAAGAACCCAAAAAAATCCCTAAAAAACCCCAGAAAAAGCCAAAATAAAGGTCAGAACTTGAAAGCCCTCAAAGAAACCCAAAATAACCCAAAAACCAGAAAAAAAACAGAAAAAAAAACCACAAAAAATAAAAATAAAACCATAAAAACCCAAAATAAAGGTCAGGACTTGAAAGCCCTCAAAGAAACCCAAAATAACCCAAAAACCAGAAAAAAAACAGAAAAAAAACCCCACAAAAAATAAAAATAAAACCATAAAAACCCAAAACAAAGGTCAGGACTTGAAAGCCCTCAAAGAAACCCAAAATAACCCAAAAACAGAAAAAAAACCCAGAAAAAAACCCACAAAAAATAAAAATAAAACCATAAAAACCCAAAGCAAAGGTCAGGACTTGAAAACCCTTAAAGAAATAGAAAAGAACCCCAAAAAACACCAAAAATGGGGAAAAAACCAACAGAAAAACCCAAACCAAAAAGCCAAACTTCAATCCCCTCAAGGAAACCCAAAAAAACCCAAAAAAACCCAAAAAAAACCACAAAAAAAAGAAAAAAAAACAGAAAAACCCAAAATAAAGGTCAGAGCTCAAAACCCCTTAAAGAAACCCAAAGTAACCCCCCCAAAAAAATTTAAAAAATAAAAAAAAAATACTCAGAAAAACCCAAAGCAAAGGGCAGGACTTGAAAACCCTCAAAGAAACCCAAAATAACCCAAAAAAATCCCTAAAAAACCCCAGAAAAAGCCAAAATAAAGGTCAGGACTTGATACACCTCAAAGAAACCCAAAATAACCCAAAAACCAGAAAAAAAACAGAAAAAAAACCACAAAAAATAAAAATAAAACCATAAAAACCCAAAATAAAGGTCAGGACTTGAAGGCCCTCCAAGAAACCCAAAATAACCCAAAAACCAGAAAAAAACCAGAAAAAATCCCCACAAAAAATAAAAATAAAACCATAAAAACCCAAAACAAAGGTCAGGACTTGAAAGCCCTCAAAGAAACCCAAAATAACCCAAAAACAGAAAAAAAACCAGAAAAAAAACCCACAAAAAATAAAAATAAAACCATAAAAACCCAAAACAAAGGTCAGGACTTGAAAGCTCTCAAAGAAACCCAAAATAACCCAAAAAACAGAAAAAAAAAACCAGAAAAAAAACCCCACAAAAAATAAAAATAAAACCAGAAAAAAGCCAAAACAAAGGTCAGGACTTGAAAGCCCTTAAAGAAACCCAAAATAACCCAAAAACCAGAAAAAAAAACCAGAAAAAACCCCACAAAAAATAAAAATAAAACCATAAAAACTCAAAACAAAGGTCAGGACTTGATACCCCTCCAAGAAATAGAAAAGAACCCCCAAAAACACCAAAAATGGGAAAAAAAAAACCAACAGAAAAACCCAAACCAAAAAGCCAAACTTCAATCCCCTCAAAGAAACCCAAAAGAACCCCAAAAAAACACAAAAAAAGGGGAAAAAAAATAGAAAAAGCCAAAATAAAGGTCAGAACTCAAAACCCCTTAAAGAAACCCAAAATAACCCCCCAAAAAAATTTAAAAAATAAAAAAAAATACTCAGAAAAACCCAAAGCAAAGGGCAGGACTTGATATCCCTCAAAGAAACTGGAAAGAACCCAAAAAAATCACAAAAAAAACCCAGAAAAAGCCAAAATAAAGGTCAGAACTTGAAAGCCCTCAAAGAAACCCAAAATAACCCAAAAACCAGAAAAAAAACCCAGAAAAAAACCCACAAAAAATAAAAATAAAACCATAAAAACTCAAAACAAAGGTCAGGACTTGAAAGCCCTCAAAGAAACCCAAAATAACCCAAAAAACAGAAAAAAAACCCAGAAAAAAACTCACAAAAAATAAAAATAAAACCAGAAAAACCCAAAGCAAAGGCCAGAAGTCAAAACCCCTCAAAGAAACCCAAAATAACCCCAAAAAAAAATCAAAAATAATAAAAAAAAACCCAAACCAAGACCCCTGAAAATCCCAAACCGAGCCCAGAACTCCCCCACCAAAAGAAAAACCTCAAAGAAAACCAAAAGAATCTCAAAAAAAACCCCAAAAAACAAACAAACCAAAGCTCCAAAACAAAAACTCCCCTAAAAAAATCCCCAAAAAATTTAAAAATCCTCAAAAAAACGAATAAAACCTCCCCAAAAATCCCCCAAACCACCCCTTAAAAGAAAACCTAAACCAAACCAATAAAAAACCCCGCCATAAACCCCTCCAAACTCCCCCAAAATCCCAAAATCTCATTAAAAACACCTTTCAAATTCAAAAAAAAGACAATTTTGGAGCATTTCAACCCCAAAATCCCCTTTAAAAAAAACCCCAAAATTCCATTCTTGAGCATCCCCCCCAAACCTCCTTAGGAAACGCCCTAAAAATCCCCTCCAGCCGATATTCCCGCCCTGAATTCCCAGATCTTTTCCCATTTTTTTCCGTTTTTTTCCCATTTTTCCCGTTTTTTTCCCGTTTTTCCCGCAGGCCGGGGCCGAGCCCGGGGGTTCCGGGGCCGTGGGCGGGGCCAGGGGCGGGGCCTGGGACGGGGGCGGGGCCGCGGCCGCGCCCGCAGCGACCCCGAGGAGGAGGAGGAGCCCTTCGAGGAGGAGCTGGAGGTGAGAGCGCCGGGAATTCCGCCGGGAATTCCGAGCCTGTCCCGGGGTTTGGGAGTGCTGGGATTCCCGGGAATTCCTCAGGGAATTCCCAGCCTGTCCTGGGGTCTGGGAGTGCCGGGATTGCCGGGAATTCCTCAGGGAATTCCGCCGGGAATTCTGAGCCTGTCCCGGGGTCTGGGAGTGCCGGGATTGCCGGGAATTCCTCAGGGAATTCCCAGCCTGTCCTGGGGTCTGGGAGTGCCGGGATTGCCGGGAATTCCTCAGGGAATTCTGAGCCTGTCCCGGGGTTTGGGAGTGCCGGGATTGTCGGGAATTCCCAGCCTGTCCTGGGGTTTGGGAGTGCCGGGATTGTCGGGAATTCCCAGCCTGTCCTGGGGTCTGGGAGTGCCGGGAATTCCCAGCCTGTCCTGGGGTCTGGGAGTGCCGGGAGTGCCGGGAATTCCCAGCCTGTCCTGGAGTTTGGGAGTGCCGGGATTGCCGGGAATTCCCAGCCTGTCCTGGGGTTTGGGAGTGCCGGGATTGTCGGGAATTCCCAGCCTGTCCTGGGGTCTGGGAGTGCCGGGATTGCCGGGAATTCCTCAGGGAATTCTGAGCCTGTCCCAGGGTTTGGGAGTGCCGGGTTTGCCGGGAATTCCCAGCCTGTCCCGGGGTTTGGGAGTGCCGGGATTGCCGGGAATTCCCAGCCTGTCCCGGGGTTTGGGAGTGCCGGGATTGCCGGGAATTCCTCAGGGAATTCTGAGCCTGTCCTGGGGTTTGGGAGTGCCGGGATTGCCGGGAATTCCCAGCCTGTCCTGGGGTCTGGGAGTGCCGGGAATTCCCAGCCTGTCCTGGGGTTTGGGAGTGCCGGGATTGTCGGGAATTCCCAGCCTGTCCTGGGGGTTGGGAGTGCCGGGAATTCCCAGCCTGTCCTGGGGTTTGGGAGTGCCGGGATTGCCGGGAATTCCCAGCCTGTCCTGGGGTTTGGGAGTGCCGGGATTGTCGGGAATTCCCAGCCTGTCCTGGGGTTTGGGAGTGCCGGGATTGCCGGGAATTCCCAGCCTGTCCTGGGGGTTGGGAGTGCCGGGAATTCCCAGCCTGTCCTGGGGTTTGGGAGTGCCGGGATTGCCGGGAATTTCTCAGGGAATTCCCAGCCTGTCCTGGGGTTTGGGAGTGCCGGGATTGCCGGGAATTCCCAGCCTGTCCTGGGGGTTGGGAGTGCCGGGATTGCCGGGAATTCCCAGCCTGTCCTGGGGTTTGGGAGTGCCGGGATTGCCGGGAATTCCCAGCCTGTCCTGGGGTTTGGGAGTGCCGGGATTGCCGGGAATTCCTCAGGGAATTCCCAGCCTGTCCTGGGGTCTGGGAATGCCGGGATTGCCGGGAATTCCCAGCCTGTCCCGGGGTTTGGGAGTGCCGGGATTGCCGGGAATTCCTCAGGGAATTCTGAGCCTGTCCTGGGGTCTGGGAGTGCCGGGATTGCCGGGAATTCCTCAGGGAATTCCCAGCCTGTCCTGGGGTCTGGGATTGCCGGGAATTCCCAGCCTGTCCTGGGGTTTGGGAGTGCTGGGATTGCCGGGAATTCCCAGCCTGTCCCGGGGGTTGGGAGTGCCGGGAATTCCCAGCCTGTCCTGGGGTTTGGGAGTGCCGGGAATTCCCAGCCTGTCCCGGGGTCCGGGAGTGCCGGGATTGCCGGGAATTCCTCAGGGAATTCCTCAGGGAATTCTGAGCCTGTCCTGGGGTTTGGGAGTGCCGGGATTGCCAGGAATTCCTCAGGGAATTCTGAGCCTGTCCTGGGGTCTGGGAGTGCCGGGAATTCCCAGCCTGTCCCGGGGTTTGGGAGTGCCGGGATTGCCGGGAATTCCTCAGGGAATTCCTCAGGGAATTCCCAGCCTGTCCCGGGGTTGGGAGTGCCAGGATTGCCGGGAATTCCTCAGGGAATTCTGAGCCTGTCCTGGGGTTGGGAGTGCCGGGATTGCCGGGAATTCCTCAGGGAATTCTGAGCCTGTCCTGGGTTTGGGATTGCCGGGAATTCCCAGCCTGTCCTGGGGTTTGGGAGTGCCGGGATTGCCGGGAATTCCTCAGGGAATTCCTCAGGGAATTCCCAGCCTGTCCTGGGGTCTGGGAGTGCCGGGATTGCCGGGAATTCCTCAGGGAATTCCTCAGGGAATTCCCAGCCTGTCCTGGGGTTGGGAGTGCCGGGATTGCCGGGAATTCCTCAGGGAATTCTGAGCCTGTCCTGGGTTTGGGATTGCCGGGAATTCCCAGCCTGTCCTGGGGTTTGGGAGTGCCGGGAATTCCCAGCCTGTCCTGGGGTCTGGGAATGCCGGGAGTGCCGGGAATTCCCAGCCTGTCCTGGGGGTTGGGAGTGCCGGGATTGTCGGGAATTCCTCAGGGAATTCTGAGCCTGTCCTGGGGTCTGGGAGTGCCGGGAATTCCCAGCCTGTCCTGGGGTCTGGGAGTGCCGGGAATTCCCAGCCTGTCCTGGGGTTTGGAAATTCCCCAGGGAATTCTGACCCTGTCCCGGGGTTCCTGAGGGAATTCTGACCCAATCCCAGGGTTCTGAAATTCTGGGAATTCCCGAGAGAATTCTGATCCAATCCTGAGGTTTCCCATCCCTAGAGATGAGCTTGGAATTCCAGGATATTCCCAAGTGAATTCCTGAGGGAATTCCAGACCTTTCCAGGGTTCTGACCCAATCCTGGGTTTCTCTTCCCGAGATTCCAGCCCCATCCTGGGGTTCCTGAGGGAATTCCAGTCCCATCCCGGGGTTCCTGAGGGAATTCCAGCCCCATCCTGGGGTTCCTGAGGGAATTCCAGCCCCATTCTGGGGTTCCTGAGGGAATTCCAGCCCCATCCCGGGGTTCCTGAGGGAATTCCAGCCCCATCCCGGGGTTCCTGAGGGAATTCCAGCCCCATCCTGGGGTTCCTGAGGGAATTCCAGCCCCATCCCGGGGTTCCTGGGGGGATTCCAGCCCCATCCCGGGGTTCCTGAGGGAATTCCAGCCCCATCCCGGGGTTCCTGGGGGAATTCCAGCCCCATCCCGGGGTTCCTGAGGGAATTCCAGCCCCATCCTGGGGTTCCTGGGGGGATTCCAGCCCCATCCCGGGGTTCCTGGGGGGATTCCAGCCCCATCCTGGGGTTCCTGGGGGGATTCCAGCCCCATCCCGGGGTTCCTGGGGGGATTCCAGCCCCATCCCGGGGTTCCTGGGGGGATTCCAGCCCCATCCTGGGGTTCCTGAGGGAATTCCAGCCCCATCCTGGGGTTCCTGAGGGAATTCCAGCCCCATCCCGGGGTTCCTGAGGGAATTCCAGCCCCATCCTGGGGTTCCTGGGGGGATTCCAGCCCCATCCCGGGGTTCCTGAGGGGATTCCAGCCCCATCCTGGGCTCTGACCTGACCTGGTTCCCTCGGAATTCCCACGGCATTCCCGTTTTCCCAGTACTGCGACCCCGAGGAGCCGCTGGGCGACGACGACTTCGACGACTTCGCCAAGGAGCTCTCGCAGTACCGGCGCAGCAAGGAGAGGGGCCGGGGTGAGGCGGGATCCCAGCCTAATCCCAGCCCTAATCCCAGCCTAAATTCCAGCCTAATCCCAGCCTAAATCTGCCCCAAATCCCAGCCCAAGTCCCAGCTCAAATCCAGCCCAAATCCAGCCTAAATCCCATCCCAAATCCACCTCAAATCCAGCTCAAATTCAGCCCAAATCCCACCCTAAATCCAGCCCAAATCCAGCCCAAATCCAACCTAAATCCCAGCCTAAATCCAGCCCAAATCCCACCCCAAATCCAACCCAAATCCCACCCCAAATCCATCCCAAATCCACCTCAAATCCAGCTCAAATCCACCCCAAATCCCAGCCTAAATTTCAGCCTAAATCCAGCCCAAATCCCAGCCCAAATCCACCCTTAATCCCACTCTAAATCCAGCCCAAATCTTCATTCCTGGCCTGGAATTCCCAATCCCAATTCCCAATCCCAAATTCCCAAATTCCCAATCCCCAATTCCCAATCCCCAATCCCCAATCCCAAATTCCCAAATTGCCGTTTCCAGGCCGTGGCCGCGGTCCCCGGGGTCCCCGGGGGGGCCGGGGCAGCAAGGGGCCGGGCCGGGGCTGGAGCTGGGAATTCCCAATCCCAAATCCCCAAATTCCCAATCCCCAATCCCAAATTCCCAAATTCCCAAATTGCCGTTTCCAGGCCGTGGCCGCGGTCCCCGGGGTCCCCGGGGGGGCCAGGGCAGCAAGGGGCCGGGCCGGGGCTGGAGCTGGGAATTCCCAATCCCAAATCCCAAATCCCAATCCCAAATCCCAAATTCCCAAATTCCCAAATTGCCGTTTCCAGGCCGTGGCCGGGGTCCCCGGGGTCCCCGGGGGGGCCGGGGCAGCAAGGGGCCGGGCCGGGGCCGGGGCCGGGGCCGCAGCGCCGTGGGCAAGGGCGGCAGCCACGACGACGACGACTTCTACGACGAGGACATGGGGGTGAGCGCCCCAAAATCCCTGGGATTCCCCAGAAAATCCCCTGGAATTCCCAAAATCCCCAAAAATCCCCCGGGAATCCCCAAAATCCCTGGGATTCCTCAGAAAATCCCCCTGGAATTCCCAAAATCCCCAAAAATCCCCCTGGGATCCCCCAAAATCCCCCTGGAATCCCCCAAAATCCTGCCCAGACATGCGGGTGAGCGCCCCCAAAATCCCCGGGATTCCCCAGAAATCCCCCTGGAATTCCCAAAATCCCCCTGGGATCCCCCAAAATCCCCCTGGAATCCCCCAAAATGCTGCCCAGACATGGGGGTGAACGCCCCAAATCCTCTGGAATTCCTCAAAAATCCCCCTGGGATCCCCAAAATCCCCAAAAATCCCCCTGGAATTCCCAAAAATCCCCGGGATTCCCCAGAAAATCCCCCTGGAATTCCCAAAAATCCCCCTGGAATTCCTCAGAAAATCCCCCTGGAATTCCCAAAATCCCCAAAAATCCCCCGGGAATTCCCAAAAATCCCCCTGGGATTCCTCAGAAAATCCCCCTGGAATTCCCAAAATCCCCCTGGAATCCCCCAAAATCCCCCTGGAATCCCCAAAAATCCCCCTGGAATTCCCCCTGGAATCCCCAAAATCCCTGGGATTCCCCAGAAAATCCCCCTGGAATTCCCAAATTCCCCCAAAATCCCCCTGGAATCCCCAAAAATCCCCCCGGAATCCCCAAAAATCCCTCAAAATCCCCCTGGAATCCCCAAAATCCCTGGGATTCCTCAGAAAATCCCCCTGGAATTCCCAAAATCCCCCTGGAATCCCCCAAAATCCCCCTGGAATCCCCCAAAATCCTGCCCAGACATGGGGGTGAGCGCCCCAAAATCCCCCTGGAATTCCCCAGAAAATCTCCCTGAATTCCCAGAAATCCCTAAGAATCCTGCCCTGGAATCCCCCAAAATCCTGCCCAGACATGGGGGTGAGCACCCCAAAATCCCTGGGATTCCCCAGAAAATCCCCCTGAATTCCCAAAATCCCCAAAAATCCCCCTGGAATCCCCAAAATCCTGCCCAGACATGCGGGTGAGCACCCCAAAATCCCTGGGATTCCTCAGAAAATCCCCCTGGAATTCCCAAAATCCCCAAAAATCCCCCGGGAATTCCCAAAAATCCCCTCGAAATCCCCAAAATCCCCCTGGAATCCCCCAAAATCCTGCCCAGACATGAGGGTGAGCGCCCCAAAATCCCTGGGATTCCTCAGAAATCCCTCGGAATTCCCAAAATCCCCAAAAATCCCCCTGGAATCCCCCAAAATCCTGCCCAGACATGCGGGTGAACGCCTCAAAATCCCCTGGAATTCCCAAAAATCCCCCTGGAATTCCCCAAAATCCCCCTGGAATCCCCAAAAATCCCCCTGGAATTCTCAAGAATCCCCCTGGAATCCCCAAAAATCCCCCTGGAATTCCCAGAAATCCCCAAGAATCCCCCAAAATCCTGCCCAGACATGGGGATGAGCGCCCCAAATCCCCTGGAATTCCCCAGAAAATCCCCCTGGAATTTCCAGAAGTCCCTAAGAATCCCCCTGGAATCCCCAAAATCCCCCTGGAATTACCCCAAAATCCCCCTGAAATTCCCAAAAATCCCCCTGGAATTCTCAAGAATCCCCCTGGAATCCCCAAAAATCCCCCTGGAATCCCCAAAAATCCCCCTGGAATTCCCAGAAATCCCCAAGAATCCCCCAAAATCCTGCCCAGACATGGGGATGAGCGCCCTGGAATCCCCAAAAATCCCAAAAAATCCCCCTGGAATCCCCAAAAATCCCAAAAAATCCCCCTGGAATCCCCAAAAATCCTAAAAAAATCCCCCTGGAATCCCCAAAAATCCCAAAAAATCCCCCTGGAATCCCCAAAAAATCCCCCTGGAATCCCCAAAAATCCCAAAAAATCCCCCTGGAATCCCCAAAAAATCCCCCTGGAATCCCCAAAAATCCCAAAAAATCCCCCTGGAATCCCCAAAAATCCCAAAAAATCCCCCTGGAATCCCCAAAAATCCCAAAAAATCCCCCTGGAATCCCCAAAAAATCCCCCTGGAATCCCCAAAAATCCCAAAAAATCCCCCTGGAATCCCCAAAAATCCTAAAAAAATCCCCCTGGAATCCCCAAAAATCCCAAAAAATCCCCCTGGAATCCCCAAAAATCCCAAAAAATCCCCCTGGAATCCCCAAAAATCCCAAAAAATCCCCCTGGAATCCCCAAAAATCCCAAAAAATCCCCCTGGAATCCCCAAAAATCCCCATTTTTCCCATATCTTTCCCCATTTCCCCGTTTACTTTCCCCTTCCCAGGAGGGGGCCGGGTTCCGGCGGGAGGACAAGGCTCACCTGCCCTCGGACAAGAAGGGCAAGGTGATCTGCAAGTACTTCGTGGAGGGCAGGTGCACCTGGGTAAGGACACCTGGGCCACACCTGTCACACCTGTCACACCTGGGTCACACCTGTCACACCTGGGTCACACTTGTCATACCTGGGTCACTCCTGTCACACCTGGGTCACACCTGGGTCACACCTGGGTCACACCTGTCACACCTGGGTCACACCTGGGCCACACCTGTCACACCTGGGCCACACCTGGGTCACACCTGGGTCATACCTGTCACACCTGGGTCACACCTGTCACACCTGGGCCACACCTGTCACACCTGGGCCACACCTGGGCCACACCTGTCACACGTGTCACACCTGGGTCACACCTGGGTCACACCTCTCACACCTGGGTCACACCTGTCACACCTGGGTCACACCTGGGCCACACCTGTCACACCTGGGCCACACCTGTCACACCTGTCACACCTGGGTCACACCTGGGTCACACCTGGGTCACACCTGTCACACCTGGGTCACACCTGGGTCACACCTGTCACACCTGGGTCACACCTGGGTCACACCTGTCACACCTGGGTCACACCTGGGTCACACCTGGGTCACACCTGTCACACCTGGGTCACACCTGGGTCACACCTGTCACACATTTCCATCTGTGTCACACCTGTGTCTCACCTAAATCCCACCTTTTCCACCTGTGTCCCACCTGTCTCACCTGTCCCACTGTCCCACCTGCCTCTTACCTGTCCCACCTGTATCTTACCTGTCCCACCCTGTTCCACCTTTCCCTCCCCTGTCCCACCTGTCCCACCTGTCCCATCTATCTCACCTGTCCCACTCCTGTCCCTCACCTGTCCCACCTGTCTCACCTGTCCCACCTGTCCCTCACCTGTCCTATCCCTGTCCCACCTGTCTCACCTGTCCCACTCCTGTCCCTCACCTGTCCCACCTGTCCCTCACCTGTCTCCCCTGTCCCACCTGTCCCACCTGTCCCTCACCTGTCACTCCCCTGTCCCTCACCTGTCCTATCCCTGTCCCACCTGTCTCACCTGTCCCACCTGTCCCACCTGTCTCCCCTGTCCCACCTGTCCCACCTGTCCCTCACCTGTCCCACGTGTCCCTCACCTGTCTCCCCTGTCCCTCACCTGTCCCACCTGTCCCACCTATCCCTCACCTGTCCCACCTGTCTCACCTGTCCCTCACCTGTCCCACCTGTCCCATCTGTCCCTCACCTGTCCCACCTGTCCCATCTGTCCCTCACCTGTCCCACCTGTCCCTCACCTGTCTCATCTGTCCCACGTGTCCCTCACCTGTCTCATCTGTCCCACCTGTCCCTCACCTGTCCCACCTGTCCCACCTGTCCCACCTGTCCCTCACCTGTCCCACCTGTCCCATCTGTCCCTCACCTGTCCCACCTGTCCCTCACCTGTCTCATCTGTCCCACGTGTCCCTCACCTGTCTCACCTGTCCCACCTGTCCCTCACCTGTCTCACCTGTCCCACCTGTCCCACCTGTCCCTCACCTGTCCCTCACCTGTCCCACCTGTCCCTCACCTGTCCCACCTGTCCCACCTGTCCCACCTGTCCCACCTGTCCCTCCCCTGTCTCACCTGTCCCACCTGTCCCACCTGTCCCTCCCCTGTCCCACCTGTCCCACCCCTGTCCCTCACCTGTCCCACCTGTCCCTCACCTGTCCCACCTGTCTCACCTGTCCCTCACCTGTCCCACCTGTCCCACCTGTCCCACCTGTCCCTCACCTGTCCCACCTGTCTCACCTGTCCCTCACCTGTCCCACCTGTCCCACCTGTCCCACCTGTCCCTCACCTGTCTCACCTGTCCCACCTGTTCCTCCCGTCTCACCTGTCCCTCACCTGTCTCACCTGTCCCACCTGTCCCTCACCTGTCCCACCTGTCTCCCCTGTCCCTCACCTGTCCCTCCCCTGTCCCTCACCTGTCCCACCTGTCCCTCACCTGTCCCACCTGTCCCACCTGTCCCCCTGCAGGGTGACCACTGTAACTTCAGCCACGACATCGAGCTGCCCAAGAAGCGCGAGCTCTGCAAGTTCTACATCACCGGCTACTGCGCGCGGGCCGACAGCTGCCCCTACATGCACGATATCCTGCCCTGAACCCGGCCTAAACCCGGGTTAAACCTGGGCTGAACCAGGCCTAAACCCGGCCTAAACCTGGGCCGAACCAGGCCTAAACCTGGGCCGAACCTGGGCTGAACCCGGCCCAAACCTTCCCTGAAACTGCCCCCGACAGCTGCCCCTACATGCACGATATCCTGCCTTAAACCCGGCCTGAACCCGGCCTGAACCCGGCCTAAACCTGGGCCGAACCTGGGCTGAACCAGGCCTAAACCTGGGCTGAACCTGGGCTGGACCTGGGCTGAACCCGGCCCAAACCTTCCCTGAAACTGCCCCCGACAGCTGCCCCTACACGCACGATATCCTGCCTTAAACCCGGCCTGAACCCGACCTAAACCTGGCCTAAACCTGGGTTAAACCTGGGCGGAACCTGGGCCGAACCTGGCCCAAACCTTCCCTGAAACTGCCCCCGACAGCTGCCCCTACATGCACGATATCCTGCCTTAAACCCGGCCTGAACCCGACCTAAACCTGGCCTAAATGCGGCCTGAACCCGGCCTAAACCTGGGCCAAACCTGGGCTGAACCCGGCCCAAACTTTCCCTGAAACTGCCCTGAGAGGTGCCCCTACACGCGCGATATCCTGCCTTAAACCCGGCCCTAAACTCGGCCTAATCCGGGTTTTTGGATCCCTGGATATTCCTGGGTTATCCTTGACGGCCAGCTGCCCTAAAACGAGCCTAAGCCCAGGTTAAAATCAGCCCCAAATTGCCCTAAACCCTCCCTAAGCCGAGCCTAAACTGGGTTTTTTAATCCCGGGTTATTCCTGGGTTATCCCTGATGTCCAACCCAGTCTGAATCCACCCTACAACGAGCCTAAACCCAGCCCTAACCTGGCCTAAATTCACCCCAAACCTGCCCTAAACCGAGCCTACACTGGGTTTTTAATCCCAGGTTATTCCTGGGTTATCCCTGATGTCCAACCCAGTCTGAATCCACCCTAAAACGAGCCTAAACCCAGCCCTAACATGGCCTAAACTCACCCCACACCTGCCCTAAACCGAGCCTAAACTGGGTTTTTAATCCCAGGTTATTCCTGGGTTATCCCTGATGTCCAACCCAGTCTGAATCCACCCTAAAACGAGCCTAAACCCGGCCCTAACCTGGCCTAAACTCACCCTAAATTCACCCCAAACCTGCCCTAAACTGAGCCTAAACTGGGTTTTTAATCCCGGGTTATTCCTGGGTTATCCCTGATGTCCAACCCAGCCTGACTCCGCCCTAAACCCAGCCCTAACCTGGCCTAAACTCACCCTAAATTCACCCCACACCTGCCCTAAACTGAGCCTAAACTGGGTTTTTAATCCCGGGTTATTCGCAGGTTGTTCTTGATGTCCAACCCAGCCTGACTCTGCCCTAAACCCAGCCCTAACCTGGACTAAATTCACCCCACACCTGCCCTAAACTCACCCCAAACCCGCCCTAAACTGAGCCTAAACTGGGTTTTTAATCCCAGGTTATTCCTGGGTTATCCCTGATGTCCAACCCAGCCTGACTCCGCCCTAAAACGAGCCTAAACCCAGCCCTAACCTGGCCTAAATTCACCCCAAACCCGACCTAAACCGAGCCTAAACTGGGTTTTTAATCCCAGGTTATTCCTGGGTTATCCCTGATGTCCAACCCAGCCTGAATCCGCCCTAAACCCAGCCCTAACCTGGACTAAATTCACCCTAAATTCACCCCACACCTGCCCTAAACTGAGCCTAAACTGGGTTTTTAATCCCGGGTTATCCTGGGTTATCCCTGATGTCCAACCCAGCCTGAATCCGCCCTACAACGAGCCTAAACCCAGCCCTAACCTGGACTAAATTCACCCCACACCTGCCCTAAACTCACCCTAAACTCGCCCTAAACCGAGCCTAAACTGGGTTTTTAATCCCGGGTTATTCCTGGGTTATTCCTGGGTTATCCCTGATGTCCAACCCAGCCCTAACCTGGCCTAAACCCAGCCCTAACCTGGCCTAAACTCACCCTAAACCCGCCCTAAGCCGAGCCTAAGGCGGGCTCTGTGTTCCGGAAGGTTCCTTGACGCCCCCACGGGATTTCCCGTGCAAGCTCTTCCACACCACCGGGCTCTGCATCAACGGCGACGACTGCATGTTCTCGCACGCGCCGCTCTGCGACGAGACCCGGCAGCTGCTCGACAAGGTAACGCACCTGGGCACACCTGGGCACACCTGGGGCACACCTGGGCACACCTGGGGTACAGCTGGGCACACCTGGGCACACCTGGGCACACCTGGGGTACACCTGGGCACACCTGGGCACACCTGGGCACACCTGGGCACACCTGGGCACACCTGGGCACACCTGTTCTCGCACGCGCCGCTCTGCGACGAGACCCGGCAGCTGCTCGACAAGGTAACGCACCTGGGCACACCTGGGCACACCTGGGGTACAGCTGGGGTACAGCTGGGGTACAGCTGGGCACACCTGGGCACACCTGGGCACGGCTGAGTCCTGCCCAGTTGGCACCCCTTTAACCCTCTCCTCCCCAGATGCTGGCCGAGGACGCCGAGGCGGGCGCAGTCCCTGACCCATTACTCCCAGTTTAACCCAGTTTAACCCAGTTTAACCCAGTTTATTCCATTCCAATTGACCCCAGTCCATCCCAGTCCATCCCAGTCCATCCCAGTCCATCCCAGTTTACCCAGTTTAACCCTCTCCTCCCCAGATGCTGGCCGAGGACGCCGAGGCGGGCGCAGTCCCTGACCCATTACTCCCAGTTTAACCCAGTTTAACCCAGTTTAACCCAGTTTATTCCATTCCAATTGACCCCAGTCCATCCCAGTCCATCCCAGTCCATCCCAGTCCATCCCAGTTTACCCAGTTTAACCCTCTCCTCCCCAGATGCTGGCCGAGGACGCCGAGGCGGGCGCTCAGGACGAGAAAGAGCTGCAGGAGCTGCGCAAGCAGGGCATCGACCCCCTGCCCAAACCCCCCCCGGGCGTGGGGCTGCTGCCCACCCCCCCCCGGCCCCCCTCCCCCCCCCCGCGGGCTGCCCCTCCCCCCCGGGCCGCCCCCCCCTGCCCCTCCCCCCGCCCCTGGAGCCCCTGGAGCCCCCCCAGGACCCCTTCAAGAAGATCCCGTCGCTCTTCGAGATCGTGGTCCGGCCCACCGGGCAGCTGGCAGAGAAACTGGGCGTCAGGTGAGGGCACACCTGGGCACACCTGGGGGCACCTGGGGGGCAGGGGGACACACCTGGGCACACCTGGGGCAGCTGGCAGAGAAACTGGGCGTCAGGTGAGGGCACCTGGGCACACCTGGGGGGCAGGGGAACACACCTGGGGGGCAGGGGAACACACCTGGGCACAGCTGGGGGCAGGGGGACACACCTGGGGGGCAGGGGAACACACCTGGGCACACCTGGGGCAGCTGGGGGGCAGGGGGACACACGTGGGGGCACCTGGGGGACACACCTGGGCACAGCTGGGGGACAGGGGAACACATCTGGGCACACCTGGGCACAGCTGGGCACTCCTGGGGATCATGGGAACACACCTGGGGGCACCTGGGGGCCAGGGGAACACACCTGGGCACACCTGGGGGGCAGGGGAACACACCTGGGCACAGCTGGGGGGCAGGGGAACACACCTGGGCACACCTGGGGGGCAGGGGAACACAGCTGGGCACACCTGGGGGGCAGGGGAACACACCTGGGCACACCTGGGGGCACCTGGGGGGCAGGGGGACACACCTGGGCACACCTGGGGCAGCTGGGGGGCAGGGGGACACACCTGGGCACACCTGGGGCAGCTGGCAGAGAAACTGGGCGTCAGGTGAGGGCACCTGGGCACACCTGGGGGCACCTGGGGGGCAGGGGGACACACCTGGGCACACCTGGGGGCACCTGGGGGGCAGGGGGACACACCTGGGGGGCAGGGGAACACACCTGGGCACACCTGGGGGCAGGGGGACACACCTGGGGGGCAGGGGAACACACCTGGGCACACCTGGGCACACCTGGGGCAGCTGGCAGAGAAACTGGGCGTCAGGTGAGGGCACCTGGGCACACCTGGGGGCAGGGGGACACACCTGGGGGGCAGGGGAACACACCTGGGCACACCTGGGGCAGCTGGCAGAGAAACTGGGCGTCAGGTGAGGGCACCTGGGCACACCTGGGGGCACCTGGGGGCACCTGGGGGCAGGGGGACACACCTGGGCACACCTGGGGGGCAGGGGGACACACCTGGGCACACCTGGGGGGCAGGGGAACACACCTGGGCACTCCTGGGGCAGCTGGCAGAGAAACTGGGCGTCAGGTGAGGGCACACCTGGGCACACCTGGGGGGCAGGGGAACACACCTGGGCACAGCTGGGGGCCAGGGGGACACACCTGGGGGCACCTGGGGGACACACCTGGGCACACCTGGGGGTCATGGGAACACACCTGGGCACTCCTGGGGGTCATGGGCACACCTGGGGGGCAGGGGAACACAGCTGGGCACTCCTGGGGCATCTGGGGAGACAGGGGAGGGCACCTGGGCACAGCTGGGCACAGCTGGCACTCAGACAAAACACACCTGGAGCCCCCCCACGGATTCCCCTCCTTTATTCCCATTTTACCCCCATTTTTCCCCATTTTCCCCCCAAATTTTCCCATTTTCCCCCCAAATTTTCCCATTTTCACCCCATTTTTTCCCATTTCCCCCACAAATTTCCCCATTTTTCCCATTTTCCCCCAAATTTCCCCATTTTTCCCATTTTCCCCCCATTTTTTCCCCATTTCCCCCCAATATTTCCCATTTTCATTCCCTTTTTTCCCATTTTTCCCCAATTTTCCCCAATTTTCCCTCTTTTCCAGGCACCCCGGGCCGCCCCCCCCGCGCTTCCCCGGCCCCCCCGGGGCGCCGCCCCTCCCCCACCCGGAGCTGGGCCCGGGGCCCCCCCTGGGGGGGTTCGAGGAGCCGCCCCTCCCCCACCCGGGGCTGCCCCCCCCGGGCCCGCCCTTCTACGAGGGGGGGGGGAGGGGCGTTCTACCCCCCAGGAGGGGCTGGAGATGGAGCCCCCCCCCCGGGGGGGAGGGGCCAGGTGAGACCCGGGGGCACCTGGGCTGGGGGAGGGGCCGGGGGAGGGGAAATTGGGGTGGGGGAGGGGCCGGGGGAGGGGAAATTGGGGTGGGGGAGGGGATATGGGGGTGGGGGAGGGGAAATTGGGGGGGGAGGGGAAATTGAGGGGGGGAGGGGCAAAATGGGATGGGGGGGGGCAGGTGAACCCCAAATCCCCCATTTCCATCCCAAACTTCCCCTCCCCACCCCAAATCCCCCATTTCCCCCCCAGATCTCCCCTCCCCACCCCAAATCTCCCCTCCCCACCCTAAATCTCCATTTCCCACCCCAAATCTCCATTGCCACCCCAAATCCCTCATTTCCCCCCCAAATCTCCAATTTCCCCCCAAATCCCCTCTCCCCACCCCAAATCCCCCCTTTCCCCACCTCAAATCTCCCCACCCCAAATCTCCCATTCCCACCCCAAATCTCCAGTTTCCCCCACAAATTTCCCATTCCCACCCCAAATCCCCCCTCCCCACCCCAAATCTCCAATCCCCACCCCAAATCTCCAGTCCCCACCCCCAATCCCCCATTCCCCCCCAAATCCCCTCTCTCCCCAAATCCCCCATCCCCCCCCAAATCCCCCACCCCAAATTCCCCATTCCCCCCCAAATCCCCTCTCTCCCCAAATCCCCCATTCTCCCCCAAATCCCCCACCCCCAATCCCCCATTCCCCCCCCCACAAATTCCCCATTCCCACCCCAAATCTCCCATTCCCCCCCCAAATCCCCTCTCTCCCCCAAATCCCCCATTCCCCCCCAATCTCCCCACCCCAAATCCCCCATTCCCCCCCCAAATCCCCCACTCCAAATTCCCCATTCCCCCCCCAAATCCCCCACCCCAAATCCCCCTCTCTTCCCACCCCAAATCCCCCATTCCCCCCCAAACCCCCCCTCTCCCCACCCCAAATCCCCCATTCCCACCCCAAATCCCCCATTCCCCCCCCAAATCCCTCATTCTCCCCCAAATCCACCCCAAATCCCCCATTCCCCCCCAAATCCCCCCATTCCCCCCCAAATCCCCCACCCCAAATCCCCTCTCCCCACCCCAAACCCCCCATTCCCCCCTAAATCTCCCCACCCCAAATCCCCCATTCCCCCCCAAATCCCCCATCCCCCCCCAAATCCCCCATTCCCCCCCAAATCTCCCCACCCCAAATCCCCCATTCCCCCCCAAAATCCCCCATTCCCCCCAAATCCCCCATTCCCCACCCCAAATTCCCTGACTCCCCAAATCCCCCAAATCTCCCCACCCCAAACCCCCCATTTCCCCCCAAATCTCCCCCCCCCAAATCCCCCATTCTCCCCCAAATCCCCCACCCCAAATCCCCCTCTCTCCCCACCCCAAATCCCCCATTCCCCCCCAATCCCCTATTCCCCCCCAAATCCCCCACCCCAAATCCCCCATTCTCCCCCAAATCCCCCATTCCCCACCCCAAATCCCCCATTCCCCCCCCAAATCCCCCATTCCCCACCCCAAATCCCCCATTCCCCCCCCAAATCCCCCTCTCCCCCCCCAAATCCCCCATTTCCCCCCCAGATCTCCCCTCCCCACCCCAAATCCCCCATCCCCCCCAAATCCCCCCACCCCAAATCCCCCCTCTCCCACCCCAAATCCCCCTCTCCCCCCCCAAACCCCCCTCCCCACCCCAGTAATTCCCATCTCTCCCTCCCCAGACGAGTTCGGCTCCTACGAGGCCGGCGCGGGGCCCGGCGCTGACGCTCTGTTCCCGGAGGGCTCCCTGGAGGCCGAGGCTCCCCCCGGGCCGGGGCCGGGCCCGGTGCCGGGCGGCGCTCCCGGTGCTCCCGGTGCTCCCGGCGCTCCCGGAGCTGCCGTGCCCGAGTTCCTGCCCTCGGGGGCGCAGCGCGCGCTCTTCCTGCGCATCCGCCACAAGCAGCGGCCCGAGGAGCGCGCCCGCAGGGGCAGCGAGGGCGGCCGCGGCGACCGCGAGCACGACGAGGGTGAGGAGGCCTCAAAACACCCGGAATGGGCCCCGAAAACCCCCAGAATGAGCCCTGAAAATACTCAGAATGAGCCCCAAAAGTCCTGATCCTCAGCCCCAAAAATCCCCAGAATGAGCCCCGAAAATCCCCAGAATGAGACAGAAAACAACCCAGAATGAGCCCTAAAAACACCCGGAATGGGCCCCGAAAACCCCCAGAATGAGCCCTAAAAACCACCCAGAATGAGCCCTAAAAATCCTGATCCTCAGCCCCAAAAATGAGCCACAAGCAGCGGCCCGAGGAGCGCGCCCGCAGGGGCAGCGAGGGCGGCCGCGGCGACCGCGAGCACGACGAGGGTGAGGAGGCCTCAAAACACCCGGAATGGGCCCCGAAAAGCCCCAGAATGAGCCCTAAAAATACCCAGAATAAGCTCCAAAAGTCCTGATCCTCAGCCCCAAAAATCCCCAGAATGAGACATAAAACCACCCAGAATGAGCCCCAAAAAATCCTGATCCTCAGCCCCAAAAATCCCCAGAAGGAGCCCTAAAAATCCCCAAAATGAGCCCTGAAAATCCCCAGAATGAGCCCCAAAATCCCCAGAATGAGACAGAAAACAACCCAGAATGAGCCCCGAAAATCCCCAGAATGAGCCCTAAAAATACCCAGAATGAGCCCCAAAAAATCCTGATCCTCAGCCCCAAAAATCCCCAGAATGAGACAGAAAACCACCCAGAATGAGCCCCAAAAGTCCTGATCCTCAGCCCCAAAAATGAGCCACAAGCAGCGGCCCGAGGAGCGCGCCCGCAGGGGCAGCGAGGGCGGCCGCGGCGACCGCGAGCACGACGAGGGTGAGGAGGCCACTAAACACCCGGAATGGGCCCCGAAATCCCCCAGAATGAGACAGAAAACCACCCAGAATGAGCCCTAAAAACCCCTAGAATGAGCCCTGAAAACCACCCAGAATGAGCCCTAAAAATACCCAGAATGAGACAGAAAACAACCCAGAATGAGCCCCAAAAATCCCCAGAATGAGCCCTGAAAACCACCCAGAATGAGCCCTGAAAATACCCAGAATGGGCCCTGAAAATCCCCAGAATGAGCCCTAAAAATACCCAGAATGAGCCCTAAAAACTCCTAGAATGAGCCCTAAAAATCCCCAGAATGAGCCCTAAAAATACCCAGAATGAGCCCCGAAAACCCCCAGAATGAGCCCTGAAAATACCCAGAATGAGCCCTAAAAACTCCTAGAATGAGCCCTAAAAACCACCCAGAATGAGCCCTGAAAATTCCCAGAATGGGCCCTGAAAATCCCCGGAATGGGCCCCGAAAACCCCCAGAATGAGCCCTAAAAACCACCCAGAATGAGCCCTAAAAATCCTGATCCTCAGCCCCAAAAATCCCCAGAATGAGACAGAAAACCACCCAGAATAAGCCCCAAAAAATCCTGATCCTCAGCCCCAAAAATGAGCCACAAGCAGCGGCCCGAGGAGCGCGCCCGCAGGGGCAGCGAGGGCGGCCGCGGCGACCGCGAGCACGACGAGGGTGAGGAGGCCTCAAAACACCCGGAATGGGGCCCGAAAAGCCCCAGAATGAGCCCTAAAAATACCCAGAATGAGCCCCAAAAGTCCTGATCCTCAGCCCCAAAAATCCCCAGAATGGGACAGAAAACCACCCAGAATGAGCCCCAAAAGTCCTGATCCTCAGCCCCAAAAATCCCCAGAATGAGCCCTGAAAACCCCCAGAATGAGACATAAAACCACCCAGAATGAGCCCTGAAAATCCCCAGAATGAGCCCCAAAAATCCCCAGAATGAGCCCCAAAAATCCCCAGAATGAGCCCCAAAAATCTTCAGAATGAGCCCCAAAAATCCCCAGAATGAGCCCCAAAAATCCCCAGAATGAGCCCCAAAAATCCCCAGAATGAGCCCCAAAAATCTTCAGAATGAGCCCCAAAAATCCCCAGAATGAGCCCTGAAAATCTCCATTTTTTATCTTATCTTGATTTTTCCTTTTCTTTTTCCTTTCCTTTTTTACTTTTATCTTGATTCTTCCTTTTCTTTTTCCTTTCCATTTTTCCTTTTCTTTTCTTTCCATTTTTTACTTTTATCTTGATTTTTCCTTTTATTTTTCCTTTCCTTTTTTACTTTTATCTTGATTTTACCTTTTTTTTTGCATTTTTTACTTTGATCTTGATTTTCCCTTTTCTTTTTCCTTTCCTTTTTTACTTTTATCTTGATTCTTCCTTTTCTTTTTCCTTTCCATTTTTCCTTCTCTTTTTCTTTCCATTTTTTATTTTATCTTCATTTTTCCTTTTCTTTTTCCTTCCCATTTTTCCTTTTCTTTTTCTTTCCATTTTTTATTTTATCTTGATTTTTCCTTTTCTTTTTCCTTTCCTTTTTCCTTTCCTTTTTTCCTTTTCTTTTTTTTCCATTTTTTATCTTATCTCGATTTTTCCTTTTCTTTTTCCTTTCCTTTTTTACTTTTATCTTGATTCTTCCTTTTCTTTTTCTTTTCCATTTTTCCTTTTCTTTTCTTTCCATTTTTTATTTTATCTTGATTTTTCCTTTTCTTTTTCCTTTCCTTTTTCCTTTCCTTTTTTCCTTTTCTTTTTTTCCATTTTTTACTTTTATCTTGATTTTTCCTTTTCTTTTTCCTTTCCATTTTTCCTTTTTCTTTCAATTTTTTATTTTATCCTGATTCTTCCTTTTCCTTTCCATTTTTCCTTTTCCTTATTCCACTCCTTTTTTATTTTATCCTGATTTTCCCTTTCTATCTTCATCATCCCTTTCCCTTTTATCATCTTCCTATTCTCATTTGCATTTAAATTTCGATTCTCACATTGATTTCTAGTTCCATTTTCATTCCAATTCCGTTTTCCTTCCCTGTCCCCAGGTGACCCCGGCAGCTGGTACTCCAGCGACGAAGACGACGGCGCCAGCAGCGTCACCTCCATCCTCAAATCTCTGCGGCAGCAAAGCTGCGGCCGCGCCCCCACCCCCGGCCCGACCCCTCCCGGGGACCCCCCCGGCGACCCCCGCCTGCAGCGCCCGCGCCTGCGCGACCCCCGCCTCTGCCGGGGCGCCGAGCCCGCCCCGGAGCCGCCCTCGGACCCGCGGCTGGCCCGCCACGGCCCCAGGGCGGATGCTGCCCCCAGATCCGTGCCGTGCGGCGGTGAGGATGATGATGGCGAGCGGCTGCTGCGGGACAAGCCCGTGGCCATCCCGCTGGAGGCGGCTCCGGGCCAGGCGCAGCGGGACCCGCGCTGGGAGCTGCGGCAGTTCTCGCACATCCGCAAGGCCGTGCTGCTGCTGCGGCCGCCCTGGGCTCGCTCCGTGCTCTGGAGTCCCGAGGATCTCATCCCCCTGCCTGTGCCCCGCCAGGACCTTCCTCCTCCTCCTCCTCCTCCTCCTCCTCCTGCTGCTCCTCCTGCTGCTGCTGCTGCTCAGTGCGCCCTGCCCAGCTCCAGCTCCGACCCCCGGCTGCTCCGGCCGCCCTCCGGCCCCTCGGACCCGCGGCAGGCGCGGCCGAACCCGACCGAGCCTTCCTCATCCTCCTCCTCCTCCTCCTCCTCCTCCTCCTCATCCCTGCCCGACTTCGAGCTGCTCTCGAGGATCCTCCAAACTGTCACGGCCTCGGGAGGGGACAAACCCAGCGACCCCCGCGTGAGGAAGGCTGCTCCTCCTCCTCCTCCTCCTCCTGCTGCTGCTGCTGCTCCCGCTGCGGCTCCGTCGGACCCGCGGCTGCAGAAAGCTCTGGAATGCGGGAACCCCCGCGAGGATCCCATCGCTCCCTACGACCCCCGCCTCAGCTGGGGCCAGAGCAGCAGCTCCGTGCTCAGCGCCATCAGCCTCTACGACCCTCGGACTCCCAGCTCGGCCAAAGAGCCCCAAAACGAGGGGAATTCAACCCAAAAAGCCGCGGGGGACGCGACCAAGGGCGGGCAGGGCCAAGGAGGCGCCGCTGTTCCCGCGGCGCTCGGCGCTGGAGCCGCCCGAGGAGAGGGCGGAGCCCACGGACAGGTACAACAGCTACAACCGACCCCGCGCCAAAAACCCCGGCCCGGGGGAGGGGGGGCAGCGGCCAGCCCGCCCTGCACAACCTGCCCGTGCCCCCCGTGCCCCCCGTGTTCGGCCTGGCCAAGGCCGGGGCTCGCCCGGGCACCGGGAGCCCCTTCCCGGGGGGCAGCCCCGGGCGGGAGCCCCCCGAGGATGGGGGGGGACAAAGGATCCCTCAAGGACGTCTTCAAGGGCTTCGACCCCCACGGCCTCGCCCTTCTGTCAGTGAGGGAGGGGTGGGGAGGGGGAAATGGGGGGCACGGGGGGGGTGGAATTGGGGTGGGGGTGGTTGAAGAGGCTGGAAATGGGGGGTGGGGCTGCTCAGGTGCGCCCAAAATCTGGGCAGGTCTGCTTAAATGCATCCAAAATCTGGGCAGGTCTGCTCAAATGCACCCAAAATCTGGGCAGGTCTGGTCAAACGCACTCAAAATCTGGTCAGGTCTGCTCAAATTCACCAAAAATCCACCCAGGTCTGCTTAAATGCATCCAAAATCTGGGCAGGTCTGGTCAAATGCACCCAAAATCTGGGCAGGTGTGCTCAAATTCACCAAAAATCCACCCAGGTCTGCTCAAAATCCACCCAAAATCTGGTCAGGGCTGGTCAAATGCACTCAAAATCCACCCAGGTCTGCTCAAATGCACCCAAAATCTGGTCAAGTCTGCTTAAATGCACCCAAAATCTGGTCAGGTCTGGTCAAATGCACTCAAAATCCACCCAGGTCTGCTGAAATGCACCCAAAATCTGGTCAGGGCTGGTCAAATGCATCCAAAATCTGGGCAGGTGTGCTCAAATTCACCAAAAATCCACCCAGGTCTGCTCAAAATCCACCCAGGTCTGCTAAAATCCACCCAAAATCTGGTCAGGTGTGGTTAAAATGCATCTAGATCCACTCAAATCCACTCAGGTCTGCTCAAAATCCATCTAGGTTTGTTCAAATGCACCCAAAATCTGGTCAGGTCTGTCCAAATCTGCCCAAAATCTGATGTGATGTGGTTAAAACTGCTCAAAATCCACCCAAAATCTGGTCAGGTGTGGCCAGATCTCCCCAAAATCCACCCAGGAGTGCTCAAATTCACCCAAAATCCACCCAGGACTGCTCAAATTCACCCAAAATCCACCCAGGACTGCTCAAATTCACCCAAAATCCAGCCAGGTGTGTTCAAATCCACCCCAAATCCAGCCAGGTCTGTTCAAATTCATCCAAAATTTGGTCAGGTGTGGTTAAATCTGTCCAAAATCCACCCAGGTCTGCTCAAAATGCATCTAAATCCACCCAAAATCCGGCCAGGTCTGCTCAAATTCACCCCAAATTCACCCAGGTCTGCAAAAAATCCACCCAAATTCACCCAAAATCCAGCCAGGTCTGCCCAAATCTGCCCAAAATCTGATCAGGTGTGCTCAAAATCCACCCAAATCCGCCCAGGTCTCCAAAAAATCCACCTAAATTCCCCCAAAATCCAGCCAGGTCTGCCCAAATCTGCCCAAAATCTGATCAGGTGTGCTCAAAATCCACCCAAAATCTGGTCAGGTCTGCTCAAAATCCACCCAAATTCACCCAAAATCCAGCCAGGTTTGCCCAAATCTGCCCAAAATCTGGTCAGGTGTGCTCAAATTCCACCCAAATTCACCCCAAATTCGCCCAGGTCTGCAAAAAATCCACCCAAATCCACCCAAAATCCAGCCAGGTCTGCCCAAATCTGCCCAAAATCCACCCCAAATCCACCCAGGTCTGCCCAAAATCCAGTCAGATCCACCCAAATCCTCCCAAAATTTACCCAAATCCACTCAAAATTTACCCAAATCCACCCCAAATCCGAGGCTGGAGGGAAAAGTTGAGAGACTTGACCCCAAAAATTGAAATTTGAGCCCCAAAAAAGGGAACTGGAGCCCTGGGAAATGGAACCGGGGGCGAATTGAGCCCAAAAAATCCAAATTGAGCCCAAAAAAATCTCAAATCTGACCCCAAAAAATCAAATTTGGTCGGAACCACCCCAAATCCTCCCCGAAATCCAAATTCATCCCCAAAAAAAATCCCAAATCTGACTAAAAAAAACCTCAAATTTGATCCCAAAAACCCCAAATCCGCCCAATTTAACCCCAAAATTCCCTCAAAAATTGAGCCCACCCCAAATCCACGGAATCCACCCCCCAAAAAAAAACCCCCAATTCCACCCCAAAAAAATCCCCAAAATTCCCCAAAAAATCCCCAAAATTCCCTGGATGGGCCCCCGGGAGCAGCCGGATTTTGGGGCCATTTTGGGGCCGTTTTGTCCCTTTTTGGGTCCTTCCTCAGCCATAAAAATTGTAAATAAATCCCAAATTCTCCCCAAATTCCCGAGGATTTTCCCCTGCGCTGACTTGGGCTTGAAATTCCCATTTTTTCCCCAAAAAAAATTCCCAATTCTGGGGAAAAAAAAAACCCAAATTTTGAGGGTTTGAGCAGCAAAAAGCCCCAAAATTTGGGGATTTTGCCCCAAAATTCCCCTTGGTTCTGTTTTTTCTGATGGATTAAATCCGAGATTTTGGGGATTTGAGGCTCTTGCTCCAATTTTTCTGTGGGAAATGGGGGAAAAATCGTCAAAAATGGTAAAAAGTGGAGGAAAAAGGAAAAAAAAAGGTAAAAAAATGGCACAAAAATGGTTAAAAATGGGGAAAAAAGGCACAAAAATGGTAAATAAATAAAACAACAGGAAAATCCCCGAAATCATGGGAAAAACCATCGAAATTCAGCTAAAAATGGGCAAAAAAATCATGGAGAAAACATCCAAAATTCCATTTAAAAGCCATAAAAATTCAGGGGAAATTTCCAAATATGCCAAAATTTCCATGAAAATTCAAAAAGGGGAAAAAACCCAATTAAAATAAAGAGAAATAAAAATGAAAGTGCATCGAAAATCAGGGGAAATGTCCAAAATCTGGGGGAAAATCATGAAAAAGGAATTTAAATCTGCCCCAAAATGGTTTAAAATCCAAAAAAAAAAAAAAAGGGAAAAAGAAAGAAATAAAATCATGGGAAAAAAAAATTAAAATGGGATTTTTTGGGGGTAAAAATGAAATCAAAATTCCACTTTGGGAGCAGCTGGGAAGGTCCCAAAATTGGGGTTTTTCCACCCAAAAATTGGGATTTTCACTCCCCAAAATTGGGATTTTTCTGCTCAAAAAATTGGGATTTTCACTCCCTAAAATTGGGATTTTTCAGCTCAAAATTGGGGAATTTTTTCCCACTTAATAATTGGGATTTGCAGCTCAAAAATTGGGAATTTTCCATCCAAACCTGGGATTTTTTCCCACTTAAAAAATGGGGATTTTTCAGCCCAAATTTTGGGATTTTTCAGCCCAAAAATTGCGATTTTTCAGCCCAAATTTTGGGGTTTATTTCAGGTTTTTTTTCCCGTGATTTTCTGGGAATTTTTGGGGGGAAATTCGGGAATTTTTGTAAAAGATTTTCTCGGGATTGGAATTTTTGGGTTTTTCTCTCTTTTTTTTTTTGTCTTTTTTTTTCTTTTTTTTTTTTTTAGGGAATTTTTGGGGCTTTTCGAGGGCTGGGGGAGGGGCCGCGGGGGATGATGTAATAAATATGTAAATATATGCAAATGAACCTGGCTGGCTCCGAATGTGGGGGGTCCTGGGGGGGAATTTTGGGGGGAATTTGAGGAAAATTTGGGATTTTGGGGGAATTTTGGGGGTCTCAAATTCAATTTTGGGGGGTCCTGGGGGGAATTTGGGGAAAATTTGGGATTTTTGGGGGGTCTTAAAATGAATTTTGGGGGTCCCGGGTGAAGTTTTGGGGGGATTTGGGATTTTTGGGGGGGTCCCGAGGGGAAATTTGGGGGAAATTTGGGCAATTTTGGGTGGTCCCAGAAGGGTTTGGGGGGGGTCCCAAATATTTTTCCCATTTTGGGGGGTTTTTTTTCCCATTTTTGAGAATTTTTTTTCCCCATTTTGGGGATTTTTTTTCCCATTTTTGAGGAATTTTTTCCCCATTTTTGAGGAATTTTTTTCCCATTTTGGGGGAATTTTTTCCCATTTTTGGGGGATTTTTTTTCCCATTTCTGAGGATTTTTTCCCCATTTTTGAGGATCTTTTTCCCTTTTTTGAGGCATTTTTTTCCCCATTTTTGAGGATTTTTTCCCCATTTTTGGGAAATTTTTTCCCCATTTTTGAGGATTTTTTCCCCATTTTTGAGGATTTTTCCCCATTTTTGAGGAATTTTTCCCCCATTTTTGAGGAATTTTTTTTCCATTTTTGGGGGAATTTTTTTCCCATTTTTGAGGATTTTTCTCCCCATTTTTGGGGAATTTTTTCCCATTTTTGGGGGATTTTTTTCCCCATTTTGGGGATTTTTTTTCCCATTTTTGAGGAATTTTTTCCCCATTTTTGAGGAATGTTTTTCCCATTTTTGATGAATTTTTTCCCATTTTTGGGGGATTTTTTTTCCCATTTCTGAGGATTTTTTCCCCATTTTTGAGGATCTTTTTCCCTTTTTTGAGGCATTTTTTTCCCCATTTTTGAGGATTTTTTCCCCATTTTTGGGAAATTTTTTCCCCATTTTTGAGGATTTTTTCCCCATTTTTGAGGATTTTTTCCCCATTTTTGAGGAATTTTTCCCCCATTTTTGAGGAATTTTTTTTCCATTTTTGGGGGAATTTTTTTCCCATTTTTGAGGATTTTTCTCCCCATTTTTGGGGAATTTTTTCCCATTTTTGGGGGATTTTTTTCCCCATTTTGGGGATTTTTTTTCCCATTTTTGAGGAATTTTTTCCCCATTTTTGAGGAATGTTTTTCCCATTTTTGATGAATTTTTTCCCATTTTTGGGGGATTTTTTTTCCCATTTCTGAGGATTTTTTCCCCATTTTTGAGGATCTTTTTCCCTTTTTTGAGGCATTTTTTTCCCCATTTTTGAGGATTTTTTCCCCATTTTTGGGAAATTTTTTCCCCATTTTTGAGGGTTTTTTTTCCCATTTTTGAGGAATTTTTTCCCCATTTTTTGAGGAAATTTTTTCCCATTTTTGGGGAATTTTCCCCCATTTTTGGGGAAATTTTTTCCCCATTTTTGAGGAATTTTTTTCCCCATTTTTGAGGAATTTTTCCCCATTTTTGAGGAATTATTTTCCCCATTTTTGGTTTTTTATTTTTTCCCATTTTTGGTTTTTTTCTCCCCAATTTTTCCCGCGGGGCCCCAGCAGGAAATGGGGGGAGGGGAGGGGGGGGGAGGGGCGGCGCTTCCTGCCCAGATGTTCCCAACAGCTGGAACGGGGTGGGGGAGGGGACAAATGTCCCCAAATGTCCCCGAATGTCCCATTGTGGGGGGGGGGGAGGGGGTGACAGAAGTTCCCCTCCCCCATTTTTTATCCCCTCCCCCATCTTTTGTCGCCCCTCCCCCATTTTTTTGTCGCCCCTCCCCCATTTTTTGTCGCCCCTCCCCCATTTTTTTGTCGCCCCTCCCCCCATTTTTTGTCGCCCCTCCCCCCTTTTTAGAGCCCCCTCCCCCCTTCATCATCTCCCCTCCCCCATTTTTAGGATCCCCCAAATTTTGGGGGGTCCCCTCCCCCATTTTTCATCCCCCCTCCCCCATTTTTGGGCCTTCCCCTCCCCCACTCTCCCCTCTCTCATCCCAAATTTTATTCCTTTTATTTTCTGGGGGGGTCCCCTCCCCATTTTTGGGGTCCCCTCCTCATTTTTGGGGTCCCCTCCCCATTTTTGGGGTCCCCTCCCCATTTTGGGGGGTCCCCTCCCCCATTTTTCATCCCCCCCTCCCCCATTTTTGGGGCTTCCCCTCCCCCACTCTCCCCTCTCGCATCCCAAATTTTATTCCTTTTATTTTCTGGGGGGGTCCCCTCCCCATTTTTGGGGTCCCCTCCTCATTTTTTGGGGTCCCCTCCCCCCCTTTTATCCCTGGGGAGGGGGGGGGGTCACGGGGGCTCCTCGTTTTTGGGGAGGGGTCTCTGCAGCAGCCGCTGCTTCGGGAGCCCCTTGAGCAGCGCCAGCAGCTGCGCCACGAACTCCTGCGGGCCAATTACCGCCAATTAACGCTAATGAGCGCTAATGAACCCCCGGGCTCATTAACCCCGCCCCCCCCCGTGAGATAAGGGAGGGGGAGGGGCCCCCCCGGAAGCGCCGCTCGCGCTCGAGGCCGAATTTTTTCGCCTTTTAAAGCCCGGCCGGGATGGGAGCGGGGTGGGGGAGGGGCGGGACCCCCACACCCCTCCCCTCCCCCCCCTCTTTTGCCCCTCCCCCCCCAAATTTTTCCTCCTTTTACCCCTCCCCCACCGTTTTCCCCCCCAAATTTCCCCCTCCTCTCCAATTCCCCCTCCCCCAATTTTCCCCCTCCCCCAGTTTGCCCCTCCCCCCATTTCCCCTCCCCCAGTTTGCCCCTCCCCCCAATTTCCCTCCCCACAATTTGCCCCTCCCCCATTTACCCCCAATTTCCCCTCCCTCAATTTCCCCTCCCCCCAATTGCCCCCCATCTCCCCCTCCCCCCCAATTTGCCCCTCCCCCCTTTTACCCCTCCCCCACAATTCCCCCCTCCCCCCATCTCCTCCTCCCCCACAATTCCCCCTCCCCATCTCCCCCTCCCCCCTCAATTTGCCCCTCCCCCCTTTTACCCCTCCCGCCTTTTGCCCCTCCCCCACAATTCCCCCTCCCCATCTCCCCCTCCCCCCAATTTGCCCCTCCCCCCAATTTTACCCCTCCCCCCCTTTTACCCCTCCCCCACCTCCCCCTCCCCCCCAGTTTCCCCTCCCCCACCTGGGTGTCAGCCGTGCAGGAGCTCAGAATGCCCTGGATGGGAAGGGGTTAATCATCAGGGTGGGGGAGGGGGGGTTGCTGAGGAGGGCTGGGGGAGGGGCCGCGACCCCTCCCTCCCCTCCCCCACCCCCATTCCCCACCTGCAGCTTCCGGGCTCTCTCCTCGTCCGTCTCCAGCTCCAGGAGCTCATCGATGTTCACCTCGTCGGGCATCTCCTGCTCCTGGGGGGGGGCGGGGGGTCACCGACCCCCCCTCAGTGTCCCCAACCCCCCCTCAGTGTCCCCAACCCCCCCTCAGTGTCACCGACCCGCCCTCAGTGTCACCGAACCCCCCGAGAGTCACCGAACCCCCCTCAGTGTCCCCAACCCGCCCTCAGTGTCACCGACCCCCCCTCAGTGTCCCCAACCCCCCCTCAGTGTCCCCAACCCCCCCCGAGGGCCACCGACCCGCCCTCAGTGTCACCGACCCCCCCTCGGGGTCACCGACCCCCCCTCAGTGTCACCGACCCGCCCTCAGGGTCTCCGATCCCCCCTCAGTGTCACCGACCCCCCCACAGTGTCACCGACCCCCCCTCAGTGTCACCGACCCCCCCTCGGGGTCACCGATATCCCCCTCGGGGTCACCGACCCGCCCTCAGTGTCCCCAACCCGCCCTCAGTGTCACCGACCCCCCCTCAGTGTCCCCAACCCGCCCTCAGTGTCACCGATCCCCCCTCAGTGTCACCGACCCCCCCTCGGGGTCACCGATATCCCCCTCGGGGTCACCGACCCGCCCTCAGTGTCACCGACCCCCCCTCAGTGTCCCCAACCCGCCCTCAGTGTCACCGATCCCCCCTCAGTGTCACCGACCCCCCCTCAGTGCCACCGACCCCTCCTCGGGGTCACCGACCCCTCCTCAGGGTCACCGTCCCCCCCTCAGTGTCACCGACCCCTCCTCGGGGTCACCGACCCCCCCTCAGTGTCCCCAACCCCCCTCAGTGTCACCGACCCCTCCTCGGGGTCACCGACCCCTCCTCAGGGTCACCGTCCCCCCCTCAGTGTCACCGACCCCTCCTCGGGGTCACCGACCCCTCCTCAGGGTCACCGTCCCCCCCTCAGTGTCACCGACCCCTCCTCGGGGTCACCGACCCCCCCTCAGTGCCACCGATCCCCCCCGAGTGCCACCGAGCCCCCCTCGGGGTCACCGACCCCCCCTCAGTGTCCCCAACCCCCCTCAGTGTCACCGACCCCCCCTCAGTGTCCCCAACCCCCCCTCAGTGTCACCGAACCTCCCCCCGTGTCCCCGACACCCCCCCAGTGCCACCGACCCCTCCCAAATGTCCCCAACCCCCCCCCAGTGTCACCGACTCCTCCTCAGTGTCCCCATCCCCCCTCAGTGTCACCACTCCCCCCGAATGTCCCCAAACTCCCACCCCAGGATCACTGACCCCCCCCCTCAGTGTCCCCAACCCCCCCGGAATGTCCCCAACCCCCCCCTAGTGTCCCCAACCCCCCCCTCAGTGTCACCGCCCCCCCCTCAGTGTCCCAAGCCCCCCTCAGTGTCCCCAACCCCCCCCTTCAGTGTCCCCGCCCCCCCCGGAATGTCCCCAACCCCCCCAATGTGTCCCCTCCCCCCCCCCCGTCGGTCCCCCCGGGGCTAACGGGGCTCCGGCCCCTCCCCCTCCCTCCATCTGTCCGTTCCCACGGCTGGGGGAGGGGAAGATCCCGCCTGGGATCCTCGGGACTCGGCACCGGCCCGCTCCTGGACCCGCTCCCCGGTCCTGGACCCGCTCCTGGACCCTGTCCCGGTCCCGGTCCCGCTCCTGGACCCATTCCCGGTCCTGGTCCCCGGTCCCGGTCCCATTCCCGGTCCCATTCCCGGTTCCATTCCCGGTTCCCATTCCCGGTCCCTGGTTCCGGTTCCATTCCCGGTTCCCATTCCCGGTCCTGGTCCCATTCCCGGTTCCCATTTCCTGGTCCCGGTTCCGTTCCTGGTCCCACTCCCAGTCCCCGTTCCCGGTCCCGGCTCCGTTCCCGTTCCCATTCCTGACTCTGGTCCCGGTCCCCGGTCCGCCCCCTGGTCCTTGTCTCTTTCCCGGTCCCGGTCCTTGGTCCAGGTCCCCATCCCGGTCCTGGTCCCGTTCCTGGACCCATTCCCGGTTCCCATCCCGGTCCCGGTCCTTGGTCTGGGTCCCCATCCCGGTCCCGGTCTCGTTCTGGTCCATTCCCGGTCCCGGTGCCATTCCCGGTCCCCGTTCCTCCTCCCGGTCCCACTCCCGCTGCAGTTCCCGGTGCCGATCCCGATTTTACTTTCCCCATTCCCGGTCTCATTCCCGGTCCCGGTCCCTGTTCCTTCTCCTGGTCCCGGTCCCGATCCCCGTCCCCACCCCTGGTCCCGGTCCCGGTTCATTTTCCCGGTTCCCGGTCCTGTTCCTGGTCCCTGTCCCCGTTCCCAGTCCCGATCCTGTTCCCGGTCCCGGTCCCTGGTCCATCTCCCGCTCCCGTTCCCGGTCCCCAGTCCTGGTTCCGGTCCATCTCCCGGTCCCGTTCCCGATCCCGGGTCCATCTCCCGGTCCCTTTCCCACTCCCCAGTCCTGGCTCCGGTTCCGATCCCAGTCCCGATCCCGATCCCGGGTCCATCTCCCGGTCCCGTTCCCGCTCCCCAGTCCCGTTCCCGGTCCCTCCCTCTCCCGGTCCTCATTCCCGGTCTCGTTCCCATTTCCCGGTCCTGCTTTCCAGTCCCATTCCCGGTCCCGGTTCCCAGTCCCGCTCCCGGTCCCCAAACCCATCCCCATCCCGTTCCCGGTGCCCCACCCCGGTACCCCTTCCCGCGCCTCCATCCCGGTCCCGTTCCCGGTTCTCATTCCCGTTCCCCGGTACTTTTCCCACGCTTCCATCCCCATCCCGGTCCCGGTCCCGTTCCCTGCGCCTCCATCCCAATTCCCGTTCCCGGTCCCGGTACCATCCCCGGTAGAGCTCCCTGAGCCTCCACTCCTATTCCCGGTCCCGTTCCCGGTTCCGCTGCCCCATCCCCGGTTCCCGGTGCCGTTCCCGGTACCCGTCCCGGTAGAGCTCCCCGAGCTTGCCGTCCATCCACTGCTCCGTGTCGATCCCGTTTACCTCCCCCGTTCCCGGTCCATCCCCGATTCCCGGTTCCCCTGCCCCGTTCCCGGTTTCCACTCCGTCCCCGATTCCCGGTTCCCCTGCCCCATCCCCGGTTCCCGCTCCATCCCCGATTGCCGGTTCCCCTGCCCCATCCCCGGTTCCCGGTTCCCGCTCCATCCCCGATTCCCGGTTCCCCTGCCCCGTTACCGGTTCCCGCTCCATCCCCGATTCCCCGGTTCCCCTGCCCCATCCCCGTTCCCGGTCCATCCCCGATTCCCGGTTCCCCTGCCCCGTTCCCGGTTCCCCCCGCTCCATCCCCGATTCCCCGGTTCCCCTGCCCCGTTACCGGTTCCCGCTCCATCCCCGATTCCCGGTTCCCCTGCCCCATCCCCGGTTCCCGGTGCCGCCCCATCCCCGGTTCCCGGTCCATCCCCGATTCCCGGTTTCTCCCTGCCCCGTTCCCGGTTTCCACTCCGTCCCCGATTCCCGGTTCCCCTGCCCCATCCCCGGTTCCCGGTCCATCCCCGATTCCCGGTTCCCCTGCCCCGTTCCCGGTTCCCGGTGCCGCTCCATCCCCGATTCCCGGTTCCGCTGCCCCCATCTCCGGTTCCCGGTTTCCACTCCGTCCCCGATTCCCGGTTCCGCTGCCCCGTTCCCGGTTCCCGGTGCCGCTCCATCCCCGATTCCCGGTTCCCCTGCCCCATCCCCGGTTCCCGCTCCATCCCCGATTCCCGGTTCCCCTGCCCCGTTCCCGGTTCCCGGTTCCCGGTCCATCCCCGATTCCCGGTTCCCCTGCCCCATCCCCGGTTCCCGCTCCATCCCCGATTCCCGGTTCCCCTGCCCCGTTCCCGGTTCCCGGTGCCGCCCCATCCCCGGTGCCGTTCCATCCCCGATTCCCGGTTCCCCTGCCCCATCCCCGGTTCCCGCTCCATCCCCGATTCCGGTTCCCCTGCCCCGTTCCCGGTTCCTGCTCCATCCCCGATTCCCGGTTCCCCTGCCCCGTTCCCGGTTCCCGGTGCCGCTCCATCCCCGATTCCCGGTCCCGGTCCCCGGTACCCGTCCCCGGTAGAGCTCCCCGAGCCTGCCGTCGATCCACTGCTCGGTGTCCAGCCGCCGCTGCAGCTCCTGCCGGTTGTACTTGACCGTGACCCCGCGCCGCTCGCCGCTGCACTCCGGGCTGCGGCCCGGGGACCCCCGGACCGGCGAGAGCCCCCCCGGGGACCCCTCCCGGCCCGGCGAGAGCCCCCCCGGAGCCCCCCTGCCCGGCGAGAGCCCCGGGGCGGCCCCCCCGGCCCTGCCGCCGCCCCACCCGGTTCGCCGCCATCGCTCGGGACGCGGCGCCGGGGCGGCCGCCGGGGGTAGGGGGCGATGGGCGGTGCCTAAAAGGGCGTGGCATGGGCGTGGCTTAAACATAGAACTGCCCTAAAGCGCCCTCCTATTGCTGGCAGTGGTGTGGGCGGGGCTTAAAGGGGTGTGGTAAGAGGCGTGGCGTGGGCGTGGCTTAGTTTTGGAATGCTTCTGTAGCCCCAAAACCCCCCCAAAAAACGCCGGACCCCAAAAACCCCGCCCCAGAAAAACCCCAACCCCCCCCCGAAGCCCCCAGACCCCAAAACTCCCTAAAAGCTCCCCCAGAAACCCCCAGACCCCCAAACTCCCCCAAAACTCCCTAAAAGCTCCCCCAGAAACCCCCAGACCCCAAAATTCCCCCAAAACTCCCTAAAAGCTCCCCAGAAACCCCCAGACCCCAAAACTCCCTAAAAGCTCCCCCAGAAACCCCCAGACCCCAAAACTCCCCCAAAACACCCTAAAAGCTCCCCCAGAAACCCCCAGACCCCAAAACTCCCCCAAAACTCCCTAAAAGCTCTCCCAGAAACCCCCAGACCCCAAAACTCCCTAAAAGCTCCCCCAGAAACCCCCAGACCCCAAAACTCCCCCAGAATCTCCCCAAAATCCCCCAGACCCCAAAGTCCCCCCAAACCCCCCCAAAGACCTCCCCAGAACCCCCAGACCCCAAACCCACCCCCCAAAATTCCCTAAAATCCCCCAAAATCCCCCCAAACCCTCCAAAGTCCCCCAACAGCCGCGCGATTTCCCGCCTCATATGCAAATGAAGGGGCGTGGCTTCGCGCCAACACCGCCGAGCCGTTCCTATAGCGGGGGTGAACGTTGGGGGCGTGGCTTAACTTTATGGGCGTGGCCTACCCTGCCGTTCCTCCTCCGTGGTTTTTCCGTTTCGCGTGGGCGTGGCCTGCGCGCGCGGTGGGCGTGGCCCCCGCCGGCGCACCTGGGTGACGTCAGCGGCGCTCACCTGCGATGGCGGCGGGGCGGCTCCTCCCGCTGCTGCTGCTGCTCCTGGGGGGCCCGGGGGGCTCCGCGCGGGACCCCCCGAGCGGCCCCGCCGCCCTCGCCGGTACCGGGGGGCGCGGGGGAATTTGGGGGGGATTTTGGGGGGGATTTGGGGGGTCCCGGGGGACGTTTGGGGGGTCCCTGGGGAGGATTTGGGGGGTCCTGGGGGGGATTTGGGGGAGCTTTGGGGGGTCCTGGGGGGCATTTGCGGGAGGTTTGGAGGAGGTTTGGGGGGTCTTGGAGGGGGTTTGGGGGGTCCTGGGGACTTTTGGGGGGTCCTGGAAGCTCCTGGGGGGGATTTGGGGGGTCCTGGAGAGGTTTGGGGGAAATTTGGGGGGGTCCTGGGGACTTCTGGGGGGTCCTGGAAGCTCCTGGGGGGGATTTGGGGGGTCCTGGGGACTTTTGGGGGGGATTTGGGGGGTCCTGAGGGAGTTTTGGGGGGTCCTGGAAGCTCCTGGGGGGGATTTGGGGGGTCCTGGAGAGGTTTGGGGGAAAATTGGGGGGTCCTGGGGACTTTTGGGGGGGATTTGGGGGGTCCTGAGGGAGTTTTGGGGGGTCCTGGAAGCTCCTGGGGGGGATTTGGGGGGTCCTGGAGAGGTTTGGGGGAAAATTGGGGGGTCCTGAGGGAGTTTTGGGGGGGATTTGGGGGGTCCCGGGCGGGTTTTGGAGGATCCCAGAGAGGATTTTGGGGTTTCCCAGGAAGGATTTGGGCGGGATCCCGAATTTTGGGGGGGGGTCCCGAATTTTGGGGAGATCCCGAATTTTGGGGGGGGGTCCCAGGAAGGATTTCGGGGTCGGTAACGGCTCTGTTCCGCAGCCCGGTGCCGGTTACCGGCTCTCAGAGTGGATTTTGGGGTGAATTTGGGATTTTTCGGGGTCGGTAACGGGTGTTTCCCCCAGCCCGGTGCCGGTTACCGGCGCTCAGGATGGATTTGGGGTGAATTTGGGGTTTTTCGGGGTCGGTAACGGGTCCGTTCCGCAGCCCGGTGCCGGTTACCGGCGCTCAGGATGGATTTGGGGTGAATTTGGGGTTTTTGGGGGTCGGTAACGGGTGTTTCCCCCAGCCCGGTGCCGGTTACCGGCGCTCAGGGTGGATTTGGGGTGAATTTGGGGTTTTTGGGGGTCGGTAACGGGTGTTTCCCCCAGCCCGGTGCCGGTTACCGGCGCTCAGGATGGATTTGGGGTGAATTTGGGATTTTTGGGGGTCGGTAACGGGTGTTTCCCCCAGCCCGGTGCCGGTTACCGGCTCTCAGAGTGGATTTTGGGGTGAATTTGGGGTTTTTGGGGGTCGGTAACGGCTCCGTTCCGCAGCCCGGTGCCGGTTACCGGCTCTCAGGATGGATTTGGGGTGAATTTGGGGTTTTTGGGGGTCGGTAACGGGTGTTTCCCCCAGCCCGGTGCCGGTTACCGGCGCTCACCGGCCGCTGCCGCGCCTCCATCCCGCGCTGGTTTTTCAACGCCTCCTCCGGGAGCTGCGAGAGTTTCGTGTTCGGCGGCTGCGGCGGCAACGGGAACAACTTCGGGAGCGAACGGGAGTGCCGGGAGAGCTGCGGGGAGACACCGGGCACCGGTGAGCACCGGGAAATAACGGGGAGAACCGGGGGAAACCGGGAAATAACGGGGACAACCGGGAGGGACCGGGAAATACCGGGGGAATACCGCAACAGCTTCGGGAGTGCCGGGAGAGCTGCGGGGGGACACCGGGCACGGGTGAGCACCGGGAGGGACCGGGGGGAACCGGGAAATACCGGGAGGGACTGGGAAATCTAACGGGGAATAGCGGGAAATAACGGGAACTAGCGGGAGGGGCCGGGGAGGAACCGGGAAATACCGGGAGGGACCGGGAGACACCGGAAAGGGACCGGGAGGGGGAGGGGCCGGGATTTGGAATATTTTGATGCCCAAACCCACCCGGATCGGTGCCGGGTTTCCCCATTTTTCCCCCATTTTCCCCGTTTTTCCCCATTTTCCCAATTTTTTCCTAATTTCCCCCCATTTTCTCCCCATTTTCTCCCCATTTTCCCCCATTTTCCCCCCATTTCCCCCCCTTTTTTCCCATTTTTTCCCATTTCCCCCCATTTTTTCTCATTTTCGCAAATTTTTTTCTAATTTTTCCCAATTTTCTCCCCATTTCCCCCCATTCTCCCCCATTTTTCCCCATTTTTTTTCTCAATTTCACAATTTTTTTCTAAATTTTCCCCATTTTCCCAATTTTTTCCTAATTTTCCCCCATTTTCTCCCCATTTTCCCCAATTTTCTCCCCATTTTCCCCCATTTTCCCCCATTTTTTTCTCATTTTCACAAATTTTTTCTAATTTCTCCCCATTTTTCCCAATTTTTTCCTAATTTCCCCCCATTTCCCCCCCCATTTTTCCCCCATTTCCCCCATTTTTCCCCATTTTTCCCCCATTTCCCCCATTTTTCCCCATTTTTCCCCATTTTTCCCCCATTTCCCCCATTTTTCCCCATTTTTCCCCCATTTCCCCCATTTTTCCCCCATTTCCCCCATTTTCCCTCATTTTTCCCCATTTTCCCCCATTTTCCCCCATTTTTTTCCCATTTTTCCCCATTTTCCCGCAGCTCCCTCCAGCCCTGCCAGCACCAACTCCACCTTGGCAGGTAACGCCACCTTTGGGGCGAATTCTGCAGAATTTGGGGCTTGGTTTGGAAATGTTGAGTTCTGAAGGGGAAATTTTGGGTTTTGAAGGGAAAATTTTGCATTTCCAAGGGGAAATTTTGAGTTTTGAGGTGGGAATTTTGAGTTTTGAGGTGGGAATTTTGGGTTTTGAAGGGGAAATTTTGAGTTTTGAAGGGGAAATTTTGGGTTTTGAAGTGGAAATTTTGGGTTTCCATGGGGAAATTTTGAGTTTTGAAGTGGAAATTTTGCATTTCCAAGGGGAAATTTTGAGTTTTGAGGTTGGAATTTTGGGTTTTCAAGGGAAAATTTGCATTTCCAAGGGGAAATTTTGAGTTTTGAAGTGGAAATTTTGAGTTTTGAGGTGGGAATTTTGGGTTTTGAGGTGGATATTTTGGGTTTTCAAGGGGAAATTTTGCATTTCCAAGGGGAAATTTTGAGGTTTGAGGTGGGAATTTTGGGTTTTGAAGGGGAAATTTTGGGTTTTCAAGGGAAAATTTTGCATTTCCAAGGGGAAATTTTGAGTGTTGAGGTGGAAATTTTGGGTTTTGAGGTGGGAATTTTGATTTTTGAAGTGGAAATTTTGCGTTTTGAAGTGGAAATTTGGGGTTTTTTGGGGTGAATTCTGTATTTTGGTGCCCCCCAGAGCTGTGCTCGGCCCCGCCGGTGACGGGGCAGCTTGAGGTGAAAATTTTGAGTTTCGAAGTGGAAATTTTGGGTTTTCAAGGGGAAATTTTGGGTTTTGAAGTGGAAATTTTGACTTTTGAGGTGGGAATTTTGGGTTTTCAAGGGGAAATTTTGGGTTTTCAAGGGGAAATTTGCATTTCCAAGGGGAAATTTTGAGTTTTGAGGTGGGAATTTTGGTTTTTTTTTTGGGGTGAATTCTGTATTTTGGTGCCCCCCAGAGCTGTGCTCGGCCCCGCCGGTGACGGGGCAGCTTGAAGTGAAAATTTTGAGTTTCGAAGTGGAAATTTTGCATTTCCAAGGGGAAATTTTGACTTTTGAGGTGGGAATTTTGGGTTTTCAAGGGGAAATTTTGGGTTTCGAGGTGGGAATTTTGGGTTTTGAGGTGGAAATTTTGGGTTTCGAGGTGGGAATTTTGGGTTTTTTTGGGGTGAATTCTGTATTTTGTTGCCCCCAGAGCTGTGCTCGGCCCCGCTGGTGACGGGGCAGCTTGAAGTGAAAATTTTGAGTTTTGAAGTGAAAATTTTGGGGTTTGAAGTGGAAATTTTGACTTTTGAGGTGGAAATTTTGCATTTCCAAGGGGAAATTTTGGGGTTTGAGGTGGGAATGTTGGGTTTTTTTGGGGTGAATTCTGTATTTTGTTGCTGCCCAGAGCTGTGCTCGGCCCCGCCGGTGACGGGGAAGCTTGAAGTGAAAATTTTGAGTTTCGAAGTGGAAATTTTGGGTTTTCAAGGGAAAATTTGAGTTTTGAGGTGGAAATTTTGGGTTTCGAGGTGGAAATTTTGGGTTTTGAAGGGGAAATTTTGACTTTTGAGGTGGGAATTTTGGGTTTTCAAGGGGAAATTTTGGGTTTCGAGGTGGAAATTTTGAGTTTTGAAGGGGAAATTTTGAGTTTTGAGGTTGGAATTTTGGGTTTTCAAGGGAAAATTTGCATTTCCAAGGGGAAATTTTGAGTTTTGAAGTGAAAATTTTGGGTTTTGAAGTGGAAATTTTGGGTTTTGAGGTGGAAATTTTGATTTTTGAAGGAGAAATTTTGCATTTCCAAGGGGAAATTTTGAGTTTCGAGGTGGGAATTTTTGTTTTTTTGGGGTGAATTCTGTATTTTGGTGCCGCCCAGAGCTGTGCTCGGCCCCGCCGGTGACGGGCCCGTGCCGGGCGGCGTTCCCGCGCTGGTTTTACGTCCCGGCGGAGAAATCGTGCCGCGAGTTCACCTACGGCGGCTGCCGCGGCAACGCCAACAACCACCGCGACGAGCGCGAGTGCCTGCGCCGCTGCCGGCCCCAGGGTGAGCCCCTCGCACCCAAAATCCTCTCCTTTCGACCCAAAAATCCTCCCCGAGACGGGGAAACCGGAGGGGAGATTTAGGGGGAAAGCGCCAGAAATTGGCGGGAAAATCGCGAGCGGGTTAAAGAAAAATTTGTGCTGAAATTCCGCAAAAATTTGCCACGAAATCCGCGGAATTTTGCCCTGGAGTGCCTCAAAAATTTGCCCAGAAATTCCTCAAAAGTTTGCTCTGAAGTTCCCAAAAAATTTGCCACAAAATTCCTCGAAAATTTGCCCCAAAATCCCCAAAAATTTGCCCTAAAATTCCTCAAAAATTTACCCCAAATTCCCCAAAAATTTGCCCCAAAAATCCCCAAAAATTTGCCCTGGAGTTCCTCAAAAATTTGCCCTGAAATTCCTCAAAAATTGCCCTAAACTTCCTCCAAAATTCACCCCAAATTCCTCAAAAATTTGCCCCAAAAATTTGCCCCAAAATCCCCCAAAATTTGCCCCAAAAATCCCAAAAATTTTGCCCTGAAATTCCTCAAAAATTTGCCCCAAATTCCACAAAAATTTGCCCCAAAATTTGCCCCAAAATCCCCAAAAATTTGCCCCAAAATTCCCAAAAAATTTGCCACAAAATTCCTCAAAAATTTGCCCTGAAATTCCTCAAAAATTTACCCCAAAATCCCCTAAAATTTGCCCCAAAAATCCCCCAAAAATTTTACCCTGAAATTCCTCAAAATTTGCCCTAAAATTCCTCAAAAATTTACCCCAAATTCCTCAAAAATTTGCCCCAAAAATCCCAAAAAATTTTACCCTGAAATTCCTCAAAAATCTGCCCTGAAATTCCTCAAAAATTTACCCCAAATTCCTCAAAAATTTGCCCCAAAAATTTGCCCCAAAGTCCCCAAAATTTGCCCCAAAAATTCTAAAAAATTTGCCCTGAAATCCCTCAAAAATTTGCCCTGAAATTCCTCAAAAATTTACCCCAAATACCCCAAAAATCTGCCCCAAAAATCCTAAAAGTTTTACCCTGAAATTCCTCAAAAATTTATCCCAAAATTCCCCAAAAAAATTGCCCTGAAATTCCTCAAAAATTTATCCCGAAATCCCCAAAATTTGCTCTGAAGTTCTCCAAAAATTTGCCCCAAAATTTGCCCCAAATCCCCCCCAAAATTTACCCCCAAATCCCCCAAAGTTTTGCCACAAAATTTCCAAAAAATTGCCCCAAAACCTGCCCCAAAAGTCCCCAGAATTTGCCCCAAAATTGTCCCAAAATCCCCAAAAATTTGCCCCAAAATTCCCCAAAAATTTGCCCTGAAATTGTCCCCAAATCCCCCAAATTTGTCCCAAAATTTGTCCCCAAATGCCCCAAATTTGTCCCTTTCTCCCCCAGGTGATTTCGGCGACGAATTCCAGAGATTCTTCTCCTCCAAAGGTGACCTCGGGGTGTCCCCAAATGTCCCCAAATGTCCCCAAATCCCCCCTGAATGTCCCCAAATCCCCCCTGGATGTCCCCAAATGTCCCCAAATCCCCCCTGGATGTCCCCAAATCCCCCCAGAATGTCCCCAAATCCCCCCCAAATGTCCCCAAATGTCCCCAAATGTCCCCAAATGTCCCCAAATCCGACCCATTCCCCTCAGTGCCCCCCAGCGTCCCCAAATGTCCCCAAATGTCCCCAAATCCCCCCCAAAATGTCCCCAAATCCTCCTCAGTGTCCCCCCAAATGTCCCCAAATGCCCCCTCCAAATGTCCCCAAATCCCTCCCAGTGTCCCTGTCCTCATCCCTGTCCCCATCCTGGGGTGTCCCTGTCCCCATCCTGGGGTGTCCCTGTCCCCATCCTGGGATGTCCCCATGTCCCCAGGGGTGTCCCCATGTCCCCAAGAGGTGTCCCTGTCCCCATTTTGGGGTGTCCCTGTCCCCATTTTGGGATGTCCCTGACCCCAGTTCTGTCCCCAGGGCTGGCGCTGGTGGCCGCGGTGGCCCTGGTGATGTCCCTGTCCCCATTTTGGGATGTCCCTGACCCCAATTCTGTCCCCAGGGCTGGCGCTGGTGGCCGCGGTGGCCGCAGGGCTGAGCCTGGGGATGTCCCTGTCCCCATGTCCCCAGGGATGTCCCTGACCCCAGTTCTGTCCCCAGGGCTGGCGCTGGTGGCCCTGGTGGCCCTGGTGGCCGCGGTGGCCGCAGGGCTGAGCCTGGGGGTGTCCCTGTCCCCAAGGGGTGTCCCTGTCCCCATTTTGGGGTGTCCCTGTCCCCAAGGCGTGTCCCTGACCCCAGTTCTGTCCCCAGGGCTGGCGCTGGTGGCCCTGGTGGCCCTGGTGGCCGCGGTGGCCGCAGGGCTGAGCCTGGGGGTGTCCCCATGTCCCCAAGGGGTGTCCCTGTCCCCATTTTGGGGTGTCCCTGTCCCCAAGGCGTGTCCCTGACCCCAGTTCTGTCCCCAGGGCTGGCGCTGGTGGCCGCGGTGGCCCTGGTGGCCGCGGTGGCCCTGGGGGTGTCCCTGTCCCCAGGGGTGTCCCTGTCCCCATCCTGGGGTGTCCCCATGTCCCCATTTGTGTCCCTGACCCCATTTTGGGGTGTCCCTGTCCCCAGGGATGTCCCTGACCCCATTTGTGTCCCCAGGGCTGGCGCTGGTGGCCGCGGTGGCCCTGGTGGCCGCGGTGGCCGCGGGGCTGAGCCTGGGGGTGTCCCTGTCCCCAAGGCGTGTCCCTGACCCCAAGGGGATGTCCCCATGTCCCCATTTTGGGGTGTCCCTGTCCCCAAGGCGTGTCCCTGACCCCATTTGTGTCCCCAGGGCTGGCGCTGGTGGCCGCGGTGGCCCTGGTGGCCGCGGTGGCCCTGGTGGTGTCCCCATGTCCCAAGGGATGTCCCTGACCCCAGTTCTGTCCCCAGGGCTGGCGCTGGTGGCCGCGGTGGCCCTGGTGGCCGCGGTGGCCGCGGGGCTGAGCCTGGGGATGTCCCCATGTCCCCAGGGATGTCCCTGACCCCAATTCTGTCCCCAGGGCTGGCGCTGGTGGCCGCGGTGGCCCTGGTGGCCGCGGTGGCCGCGGGGCTGAGCCTGGTGGTGTCCCCATGTCCCCAAGGGGTGTCCCTGTCCCCATCCTGGGATGTCCCTGTCCCCAGGGGTGTCCCTGTCCCGTTTTGGGATGTCCCTGACCCCAGTTCTGTCCCCAGGGCTGGTGCTGGTGGCCGCGGTGGCCCTGGTGGCCGCGATGGCCGCGGGGCTGAGCCTGGGGGTGTCCCCATGTCCCCAAGGGGTGTCCCTGACCCCATTTGTGTCCCCAGGGCTGGCGCTGGTGGCCGCGGTGGCCCTGGTGGTGTCCCTGTCCCCAGGGATGTCCCTGACCCCATTTGTGTCCCCAGGGCTGGCGCTGGTGGCCGCGGTGGCCCTGGTGGTGTCCCTGTCCCCAGGGATGTCCCTGACCCCATTTGTGTCCCCAGGGCTGGCGCTGGTGGCCGCGGTGGCCCTGGTGGCCGCGGTGGCCGTGGTGGCCCTGGTGGTGTCCCCATGTCCCCAAGGCGTGTCCCTGACCCCAGTTCTGTCCCCAGGGCTGGCCCTGGTGGCCGCGGTGGCCGTGGTGGCCCTGGTGGTGTCCCCATGTCCCCAAGGCGTGTCCCTGACCCCATTTGTGTCCCCAGGGCTGGCGCTGGTGGCCGCGGTGGCCCTGGTGGCCGCGGTGGCCGCGGGGCTGAGGCTGGCGCGGAGCCGCTGCCGGGGGACGCCGCGAGCGCCGGGAGCCGCCGGGGGCGAGGACCGCGAGCGCCTGATGAAGGAGCCCTACCCGGCCTGAGAGCCCCAAAAGGGCCCCGAATCAGCCCAAAAAATGGCCCCAAATCCCCCAAAATCTGCCCAAAAACAAAGCCCCCAAAAACCCCCGGGAGCCTCCCGCAGCCGCCGCTGCCGCCGCTGATTTTTAGGGATTTTTGGAGGGAATAAATGGAATTTTGGGAGAGGTGGGTGGGGGAAAATACCCTAAAAAAACCCCAAAAAATCTCAAAAAATTCCCCAAAAAATCCCCCATAATTTTAAAAAATAATTTAAAAAATTATAATTAAAAAAACCACAAAAATTCCCCCAAAAAAACCCCAAAATCCCCCAAAAATTCCCCAAAATCTCCTCCCCGAGCCGCTCCTGGCAATGATCCAGGCTCTGATTTTTAGTGATTTTTGTAGGGAATAAATGGAATTTTGGGAGAGGGTGGGTGGGGAAAAAAAACCTAAAAAAACCCAAAAAATTCCCCAAAAAATTCCCCAAAAAATCCCCCAAAAATTAAAAAAAAATTTAAAAATTATAATTAAAAAAAAAAAAAAAATTCCCCCCAAAAAAACCCAAATTCCCCCCAAAATGCCCCAAAATCTCCTCCCAAAACCACTCCTGGCGATGATCCAGGCTCTGATTTTTAGTGATTTTTGTAGGGAATAAATGGAATTTTGGGGAAGGGGGGGTGGGGAAAAAAAACCTAAAAAAACCCAAAAAAAAACCCCAAAAAATCCCCCAAAAATCCTAAAAATTTGTGGCGTCCCCTCCCCTTTTCTCACCCGGATTTTTGGAATTTTTTTTATTTTTGGGGGATTTTTTGGGGATTTTTGGGGGATTTTTTTGGAATTTTTGGGGACATTTTGGGGATTTTTTGGGATTTTTTTTTGGGATTTTTTGGGATTTTTTGGGGATTTTTGGGGGGATTTTTTGGGATTTTTGGGTTTTTTTTTTGGTTTTTGTTTTTTTTTCGGGGTCCTCACCCCCCGGGTTTGTGTGATTTTAGGGGGGAGGGGGGAATTTGTGATTTTTGGGTGCAATCGAGGCGATTTTGGGGTTCGGGAATCATTGGGGGAGGGTTTTTTGGGGTTTTTTTTTTTTTTTTTTTTACATTCCAGGGATTTGTTGGAATAAAGGGAAAATCGGAACCCCAGAAACCCCAAATTCCTGAGCAGCCCCCCCAAAAAAATCCAAACCTCGGAGCCCCTCCCCTTGCTCTGGGGGAAAAATGGGAATTTTGGGGAAAAAATGGGAATTTTGGGGGGAAAAAATGGGAATTTTGGGGGGAAAAAATGGGAATTTTGGGGGAAAAATGGGAATTTTGGGGAAAAAAATGGGAATTTTGGGGGGGAAAATGGGAATTTGGGAGGAGGAAAAATTGGTTTTTTGGGGAAAAAATTTGGGGTTTTTGGGGAAAATGGGATTTTGTGGGGAGAAATGGGAATTTTGGGGAAAAATGGGAATTTTTGGGCAAAAAAAGGGATCTGGGAGGAGGAAAAATGGTTTTTTTTGTGGGAAAAATTGGGGTTTTTGAGGAAAAATGGGATTTTGTGGGAGAAAAATGGGAATTTTAGGGAAAAAATGGGAATTTTGGGGGGGAAAATGGGAATTTTGGGGAAAATGGGAGTTTTGGGGCAAAAAAAGGGATTTGGGAGGAGGAAAAATGGGGTTTTTTGGGAAAAATTTTGGGTTTTTTTGGGAAAAATGGGATTTTGTGGGGAAAAAATGGGAATTTTGGGGAAAAAAAGGGAATTTTGGGGCAAAAAATGGGATCTGGGAGGAGGAAAAATAGATTTTTTGGGGAAAAAAATTGGGGTTTTGGGGAAAAATGGGATTTTGTGGGGAAAAAATGGGAATTTTGGGGCCAAAAATCGGAATTTTGGGGAAAAAAATGGGATCTGGGAGGAGGAAAAATGGATTTTTTGGGGAAAAAATTGGGATTTTGGGGGAAAAATGGGATTTTTTTTGGTGGGGGAAATGGGGTTTTTTGGAGGAAATGGGGTTTGGGATTTGGGGGGAAAAATGGGAATTTTGGGGGGAAAAAATGGGAATTTTGGGGGGGTGAAATGGGAATTTTGGGGGGAAAAAATGGGAATTTGGGGGGGGTGAAATGGGAATTTTGGGGAGGTGAAATGGGAATTTTGGGGGGAAAAAATGGGAATTTTGGGGGGGGTGAAATGGGAATTTTGGGGGGGTGAAATGGGAATTTTGGGGGGGTGAAATGGGAATTTTGGGGGGGTGAAATGGACGTCGCCCCCTCCCCAAATTGGAGCCGCCCCCGACCATGGTGGGGACCAGCAGCGTTTATTGGGGGGGTTCTGGGGGGGTCCCCGGGGGTCGGGAGGGGTCTGGGGGCTGAGAAATCCCCTCGGGGAGTGCGAGGGTCCCTCTGGATTTATTGGGGACCCCCAGATTTGGCGTCGCCCCCTCCCCAAATTGGAACCCCCGACCACGGGGGGAGCAGCAGCGTTTTCTGGAGGGGCTTGGGGGGATTTTGGGGGGGGTCCCCGGGGGTGGGGAGGGGTCTCGGAGATTTTGGGGTCCCCACGGATGAGGGTGAGGTGCAGAAATCAAGCCTGGCTTCGCCGGGACCCCCAAATTTGGCGTCGCCCCCTCCCCAAATTCAAACAGCCGGGACCAGCAGCGTTTATTGGGGGGGCTCGGGGGAATTTTGGGGAGGTCCCCGGGGGTCGGGAGGGGTCTGGGGGAGATTTTGGGATCCCCACGGCTGAGAAGAGACTGCGGGGATCCCTCTGACTTTGCTGCGACCCCCAACTTTGGCGTCGCCCCCTCCCCAAATTGGAACCCCCGACCGTGGTGGGGAGCAGCAGCGTTTACTGGAGGGGCTTGGGAGGATTTTGGGGGAGTCCCCGGGGGTCGGGAGGGGTCTGGGGGAGATTTTGGGGTCCCCACGGCTGAGAAGAGACTGCGGGGCTCCCTCTGACTTTGCTGCGACCCCCAAATTTGGCGTCGCCCCCTCCCCAAATTCAAACACCCGGGACCATCACGGTCGCTCTGGGGGGGCTCGGGGGAATTTTGGGGGCGTCCCCGGGGGTCGGGAGGGGTCTGGGGGAGATTTTGGGGTCCCCACGGCTGAGAAGAGACTGCGGGGCTCCCTCTGACTTTGCTGCGACCCCCAACTTTGGCGTCGCCCCCTCCCCAAATTGGAACCCCCGACCGTGGTGGGGAGCAGCAGCGTTTACTGGGGGGGCTTGGGGGGATTTTGGGGGCGTCCCCGGGGGTCGGGAGGGGTCTGGGGGAGATTTTGGGGTCCCCATGGCTGAGAAGAGACTGCGGGGATCCCTCTGACTTTGGTGGGACCCCCAACTTTGGCGTCGCCCCCTCCCCAAATTGGAACCCCCGACCGTGGTGGGGAGCAGCAGCGTTTATTGGGGGGGGTCTGGAGGGGCTTGGGGGGATTTTGGGGGTGTCCCCGGGGGTCGGGAGGGGTCTGGGGGAGATTTTGGGGTCCCCACGGCTGAGAAGAGACTGCGAGGCTCCCTCTGACTTTGCTGCGACCCCCAACTTTGGCGTCGCCCCCTCCCCAAATTGAAGCAGCCAAGCGCGGCCGGGACCAGCAGCGTTTATTGGGGCCGCTCTGGGGGGGCTCGGGGGGATCTCGGGGGGTCCCCTGGGCGCCCCCTCCCCTCTGGAGAGGCTCGGGGTGGGAGGGGGTCCCCGCGGAGCCCCCTCCCCTATTTCTGGGCGGGGATCATGTCGTCGATCGGCTGCTTCTGCTCCAGCTTCTTCTCCATCTCCACCATCAGCTTGACGCCGTCCACCACCATCTGCACCTGCTCCACCTCCGAGAAGCCCAGGCGGTCGGCGTTGGAGATGTCGAACACGGCGCCCACCGCGGCCGTGTCCACCCCGCCTGGACGGACAGACGGACAGAGGGACAGACAGGTGGGGGTCAGTGAGGCACGGACAGCCAGGACACCCCCAGACCCCACTGACCACTCCTGACCACTCCTGAGCACCCCCTGAGCATCCCCTGCCTGTCACTGACCCACAGCCCCACCGCGGCCGTGTCCACCCCGCCTGGACGGACAGACGGACAGACGGACAGAGGGACAGACGGACAGGGTGGGGGTCAGTGAGGCACGGACAGCCAGGACACCCCCAGACCCCACTGAGCACCCACTGACCACTCCTGACCATCCCCCCCTGTCACTGACCCACAGCCCCACCGCGGCCGTGTCCACCCCGCCTGGATGGACAGACGGACAGACAGAGGGACAGAGGGACAGGGTGGGGTCAGTGAGGCACGGACAGCCAGGACACCCCTGACCGCTCCTGAGCACCTGCTGACCACCGCTGACCACCCCTGGACCATCAGGGTCCCTTTCCTGGGCTGATTTGGGGCTGTCCCTGCCCTGGCCAGGTGAATTTTGGGGTGGGATTTCCCCCCCAGGTGAATTTTGGGGTGTCCCTGCCTCACCCCAGGTGAATTTTGGGATGGAATTTCCCCCCCAGGTGAATTTTGGGGTGTCCCTGCCTCACCCCAGGTGAATTTTGGGATGGAATTTCCCCCTCAGGTGAATTTTGGGGTGTCCCTGCCTCACCCCAGGTGAGTTTGGGGATGGAATTTCCCCCTCAGGTGAATTTTGGGGTGTCCCTGCCTCACCCCAGGTGCATTTTGGGGTGTCCCTGCCTCACCCCAGGTGAGTTTGGGGATGGAATTTCCCCCTCAGGTGAATTTTGGGGTGTCCCTGCCTCACCCCAGGTGAATTTTGGGATGGAATTTCCCCCTCAGGTGAATTTTGGGGTGTCCCTGCCTCACCCCAGGTGAATTTTGGGGCTGTCCCTGCCCCTGCCAGGTGAGTTTGGGGATGGAATTCCCCCTCAGGTGAATTTTGGGGTGTCCCTGTCCTGGCCAGGTGACTCTGAGGATCTCCCCACCCCACCCCAGGTGATTTGAGGTGTCCCCACCCCCAGGTGTGTCGGGCTCCCACCTGTGCCGCGTTTCTGCAGGCGCAGGCGCTTGAGGGGGGCTTGGAACTTGGGGTGCTGGCTCAGGTGACCTTGGGGCTGTCCCTGTCCCTGCCCAGGTGACCTTGGGGCTGTCCCTGTCCCTGCCCAGGTGATTTGAGGTGTCCCCACCCCCCAGGTGTGTCGGGCTCCCACCTGTGCCGCGTTTCTGCAGGCGCAGGCGCTTGAGGATCTCCTCGAACCTGGGGTGCTGGCTCAGGTGACCTTGGGGCTGTCCCTGCCCAGGTGACCTTGGGGCTGTCCCTGTCCCACCCCAGGTGACCTTGGGGCTGTCCCTGTCCCTGCCCAGGTGACTCTGGGGCTGTCCCTGTCCCACCCCAGGTGACTCTGGGGCTGTCCCTGTCCCTGCTCAGGTGACCTTGGGGCTGTCCCTGCCCAGGTGACCTTGGGGCTGTCCCTGTCCCTGCCCAGGTGATTTGAGGTGTCCCCACCCCCAGGTGTGTCGGGCTCCCACCTGTGCCGCGTTTCTGCAGGCGCAGGCGCTCGAGGATCTCCTCGAACTTGGGGTGCTGGCTCAGGTGACCTTGGGGCTGTCCCTGCCCAGGTGACTCTGGGGCTGTCCCTGTCCCTGCCCAGGTGACTCTGAGGATCTCCCTGCCCATCCCAGGTGACTTTGAGGTGTCCCCACCCCCAGGTGTTTTAGGCTCCCACCTGTGCCGCGTTTCTGCAGGCGCAGGCGCTTGAGGGGGGCTTGGAACTTGGGGTGCTGGCTCAGGTGACCTTGGGGCTGTCCCTGTCCCTGCCCAGGTGACCTTGGGGCTGTCCCTGCCCCTGCCCAGGTGACTCTGAGGATCTCCCTGCCCACCCCAGGTGGATTTTGGGGTGTCCCCACCCCCCAGGTGTGTCGGGCTCCCACCTGTGCCGCGTTTCTGCAGGCGCAGGCGCTTGAGGATCTCCTCGAACTTGGGGTGCTGGCTCAGGTGACCTTGGGGCTGTCCCTGCCCAGGTGACCTTGGGGCTGTCCCTGTCCCTGCCCAGGTGACTCTGAGGATCTCCCTGCCCCACCCCAGGTGGATTTTGGGGTGTCCCCACCCCCCAGGTGCGTCGGGCTCCCACCTGTGCCGCGTTTCTGCAGGCGCAGGCGCTTGAGGGGGGCTTGGAACTTGGGGTGCTGGCTCAGGTGACCTTGGGGCTGTCCCTGCCCAGGTGACTCTGAGGATCTCCCTGCCCACCCCAGGTGGATTTTGGGGTGTCCCCACCCCCCAGGTGATTTAGGCTCCCACCTGTGCCGCGTTTCTGCAGGCGCAGGCGCTTGAGGATCTCCTCGAACTTGGGGTGCTGGCTCAGGTGACCTTGGGGCTGTCCCTGCCCAGGTGACTCTGGGGCTGTCCCTGTCCCTGCCCAGGTGACTTTGAGGTGTCCCCACCCCCCAGGTGTGTCGGGCTCCCACCTGTGCCGCGTTTCTGCAGGCGCAGGCACTTGAGGATCTCCTCGAACTTGGGGTGCTGGCTCAGGTGACCTTGGGGCTGTCCCTGTCCCTGCCCAGGTGACCTTGGGGCTGTCCCTGTCCCTGCCCAGGTGACTCTGAGGATCTGCCTGCCCACCCCAGGTGGATTTTGGGGTGTCCCCACCCCCAGGTGATTTAGGCTCCCACCTGTGCCGCGTTTCTGCAGGCGCAGGCGCTTGAGGATCTCCTCGAACTTAGGGTGCTGCCTCAGGTGACCTTGGGGCTGTCCCTGTCCCTGCCCAGGTGACCTTGGGGCTGTCCCTGTCCCTGCCCAGGTGACTTTGAGGTGTCCCCACCCCCCAGGTGTGTCGGGCTCCCACCTGTGCCGCGTTTCTGCAGGCGCAGGCGCTTGAGGGGGGCTTGGAACTTGGGGTGCTGGCTCAGGTGACCTTGGGGCTGTCCCTGCCCAGGTGACTCTGGGGCTGTCCCTGTCCCTGCCCAGGTGACTCTGAGGATCTCCCTGCCCATCCCAGGTGACTTTGAGGTGTCCCCACCCCCAGGTGTTTTAGGCTCCCACCTGTGCCGCGTTTCTGCAGGCGCAGGCGCTTGAGGGGGGCTTGGAACTTGGGGTGCTGGCTCAGGTGACCTTGGGGCTGTCCCTGTCCCTGCCCAGGTGACCTTGGGGCTGTCCCTGCCCCTGCCCAGGTGACTCTGAGGATCTCCCTGCCCACCCCAGGTGGATTTTGGGGTGTCCCCACCCCCCAGGTGTGTCGGGCTCCCACCTGTGCCGCGTTTCTGCAGGCGCAGGCGCTTGAGGATCTCCTCGAACTTGGGGTGCTGGCTCAGGTGACCTTGGGGCTGTCCCTGCCCAGGTGACCTTGGGGCTGTCCCTGTCCCTGCCCAGGTGACTCTGAGGATCTCCCTGCCCCACCCCAGGTGGATTTTGGGGTGTCCCCACCCCCCAGGTGCGTCGGGCTCCCACCTGTGCCGCGTTTCTGCAGGCGCAGGCGCTTGAGGGGGGCTTGGAACTTGGGGTGCTGGCTCAGGTGACCTTGGGGCTGTCCCTGCCCAGGTGACTCTGAGGATCTCCCTGCCCACCCCAGGTGGATTTTGGGGTGTCCCCACCCCCCAGGTGATTTAGGCTCCCACCTGTGCCGCGTTTCTGCAGGCGCAGGCGCTTGAGGATCTCCTCGAACTTGGGGTGCTGGCTCAGGTGACCTTGGGGCTGTCCCTGCCCAGGTGACTCTGGGGCTGTCCCTGTCCCTGCCCAGGTGACTTTGAGGTGTCCCCACCCCCCAGGTGTGTCGGGCTCCCACCTGTGCCGCGTTTCTGCAGGCGCAGGCACTTGAGGATCTCCTCGAACTTGGGGTGCTGGCTCAGGTGACCTTGGGGCTGTCCCTGTCCCTGCCCAGGTGACCTTGGGGCTGTCCCTGTCCCTGCCCAGGTGACTCTGAGGATCTGCCTGCCCACCCCAGGTGGATTTTGGGGTGTCCCCACCCCCAGGTGTTTTGGGCTCCCACCTGTGCCGCGTTTCTGCAGGCGCAGGCGCTCGAGGATCTCCTCGAACTTAGGGTGCTGCCTCAGGTGACCTTGGGGCTGTCCCTGTCCCTGCCCAGGTGACCTTGGGGCTGTCCCTGTCCCTGCCCAGGTGACTTTGAGGTGTCCCCACCCCCCAGGTGTGTCGGGCTCCCACCTGTGCCGCGTTTCTGCAGGCGCAGGCGCTTGAGGGGGGCTTGGAACTTGGGGTGCTGGCTCAGGTGACCTTGGGGCTGTCCCTGCCCAGGTGACTCTGAGGATCTCCCTGCCCACCCCAGGTGGATTTTGGGGTGTCCCCACCCCCCAGGTGATTTAGGCTCCCACCTGTGCCGCGTTTCTGCAGGCGCAGGCGCTTGAGGATCTCCTCGAACTTGGGGTGCTGCCTCAGGTGACCTTGGGGCTGTCCCTGCCCAGGTGACCTTGGGGCTGTCCCTGTCCCACCCCAGGTGATTTGAGGTGTCCCCACCCCCCAGGTGATTTAGGCTCCCACCTGTGCCGCGTTTCTGCAGGCGCAAGCGCTTGAGGATCTCCTCGAACTTGGGGTGCTGCCTCAGGTGACCTTGGGGCTGTCCCTGTCCCTGCCCAGGTGACCTTGGGGCTGTCCCTGTCCCTGCCCAGGTGACTTTGAGGTGTCCCCACCCCCAGGTGATTTAGGCTCCCACCTGTGCCGCGTTTCTGCAGGCGCAGGCGCTTGAGGATCTCCTCGAACTTGGGGTGCTGGCTCAGGTGACCTTGGGGCTGTCCCTGTCCCTGCCCAGGTGACTCTGAGGATCTCCCTGCCCATCCCAGGTGACTCTGAGGTGTCCCCACCCCCAGGTGTGTCAGGCTCCCACCTGTGCCGCGTTTCTGCAGGCGCAGGCGCTTGAGGATCTCCTCGAACTTGGGGTGCTGGCTCAGGTGCTGCAGGCGCACGTGGACGCCGCCGCGCAGCCCCGTGCCCAGGTTGGAGGGACAGGTGAGGATGTAGCCCAGGTGCTCCGTCCACATGAAGGGGTGCCCGGCCTTCTTGAAGATCTCCTCGATCTGGGGACAGCCAGGGGACACGAGGTGGGGACACGGCGGGGGTGGCGCACCTGGGGCGCACCTGGGGCACACCTGGGGCACACCTGGGGCACACCTGGGACGCGCCCAGGGGCACGGCCGGGGCACACCTGGGGTGCTCAGGGTTGGTGGTGGCACCCCAAATGTCACCTCGGTGTCTTCAAATGCCACCTGTCCCCAAAGTGCCACCTGTGCCCAAATGCCACCTGTCCCCAAAGCCACAGCTGTCCCCAAAGTGCCACCTGTGCCCAAATGTCACCTGTCCCCAAAGTTCTCCCTGTCTCCAGATCCCCTCAATGTCCTCAAATGTCACCTGTCCCCAAAGTGTCACCTTGTCCCCAAAGTGTCACCTGTCCCCAAAGTTCTCCCTGTCTCCAGATCCCCTCAATGTCCTCAAATGTCACCTGTCCCCAAAGTGTCACCTTGTCCCCAAAGTTCTCTTTGTTCCCAAATGTCACCTGTCCCCAAAGTGCCACCTGTCCCCAGATGTCCTCAAATGTCCCCAAATGTCCCCAAGACCCTCAGGACACCTCAGGACCCTCCTGACCTTCTTGAGACCAACACCTCCCACCCACTGCCACCCTTCTCCATGGAGATGTCACCCCAAACCCTCTGTGTCCCCAGGTGTCCCCAGGTGTCCCAGGTGTCCCTGACCTTCTGGAGGCCGACGCAGAAGCGCCGGAACACCTCCTTCATGTTCCCTTCTCCATGGAGATGTCACCCCAAACCCTCCGTGTCCCCAGGTGTCCCCAGGTGTCCCCAGGTGTCCCAGGTGTCCCAGGTGTCCCCAGGTGTCCCTGACCTTCTTGAGGCCGACGCAGAAGCGCCGGAACACCTCCTTCATGTTCCCTTCTCCATGGAGATGTCACCCCAAACCCTCCGTGTCCCCAGGTGTCCCCAGGTGTCCCCAGGTGTCCCAGGTGTCCCAGGTGTCCCCAGGTGTCCCTGACCTTCTTGAGGCCGACGCAGAAGCGCCGGAACACCTCCTTCATGTTCCCTTCTCCATGGAGATGTCACCCCAAACCCTCCGTGTCCCCAGGTGTCCCCAAACCCTCCGTGTCCCCAGGTGTCCCAGGTGTCCCCAGGTGTCCCAGGTGTCCCCAGGTGTCCCCAGGTGCCCCCAGGTGTGGCTGACCTTCTTGAGGCCGACGCAGAAGCGCCGGAACACCTCCTTCATGTTCCCGCCCTTCTCCATGGAGATGTCACCCCAAGCCCTCCGTGTCCCCAGGTGTCCCCAGGTGTCCCAGGTGTCCCCAGGTGTCCCCAGGTGTCCCCAGGTGTGGCTGACCTTCTTGAGGCCGACGCAGAAGCGCCGGAACACCTCCTTCATGTTCCCTCCCTTCTCCATGGAGATGACGCGCAGGTGATCCTCCTCGTTCACCCACACCAGGAACGTCTTGTTGTCGTTGTGCCTGGGGGGACATTGGGGACATTGGGGACATTGGGGACATCAGGGGACATTGGGGACATTGGGGACATTGGGGGGACATCGGGGACAGCAGGGGACATTGGGGACATCGGGGACAGCAGGGACATCAGGGGACATTGGGGACCTTGGGGACATTGGGGACATTGGGGACATTGGGGACATTGAGGAGACATTGAGGAGACATTGGGGACATTGAGGAGACATTTGGGACATCAGGGGACATTGAGGGGACATCGACGGGGACACCTCAGCACGTCCCAGGTGCCCCCAGCTGCCCTGAGGTGCCCCTCAGGTGCCTCCCAGGTGCCACAAGGTGCCCCCCAAGTGCCCCAGGAACCTCCCAGGTGCCCCCCAGGTACCCCCAGGTGCCCCCCAGGTGCCTGCCAGATGTGCCAGCTGCCCCCAGATGCCCACCAGCTGCCCCGAGGTGCCCCTAGGAACCTCCCAGGTGCCACAAGGTGCCCCCCAAGTGCCCCCAGGAACCTCCCAGGTGCTCCCCAGGTGCCTGCCAGATGTGCCAGGTGCCCCCAGGTGCCCACCAGCTGCCCCCAGGTGCCCCCAGGAACCTCCCAGGTGCCTCCCAGGTGCCTCCCAGGTGCCCCCAGGTGCCCACCAGCTGCCCCGAGGTGCCCCTAGGAACCTCCCAGGTGCCCCCCAGGTGCCCCCAGGTGCCCCTCAGGTGCCCCCAGGTGCGCGCCAGGTGCCTCCCAGATGAGCCAGGTGCCCACCAGCTGCCCCGAGGTGCCCCCAGGAACCTCCCAGGTGCCACAAGGTGCCCCCCAAGTGCCCCCAGGTGCCTCCCAGGTGCCCCCAGGTGCGCGCCAGGTGCGCCAGGTGCCCACCAGATGCCGCGGGCGTCGGGCCAGTCGCGGGCCATGCCCGAGGCCAGCAGCAGGGGCGACACGGGCTTGTCGAACAGGAAGTGGTCGTCGATGAGCTGCTGCTGCTCCTGCTCCGTCATGGCCTTCAGCGGGTAGTACTTGCCCTTGAACTCCCCCTCCAGGCTGTTCAGGGCTGCCCGGGGCGTGGTCAGCACCTGGACACGCCCCCGGACACGCCCCGGACACGCCCAGGCTGGACTGGGCACGCCCAGGTCATGCTGGACACGCCCAGGTCATGCTAAGCTCGGCCTGGTTGTGTCCATCTGTCCCAAATTTACCCCAAATCCATCCCAAAATCGCACCTGGACACGCCCGGGACATGCCCAGGCTGGACTGGCCACGCCCAGCCACGCCCAAGCCAGAGTGGATATACACATCGATCCCAAATCCGTCCCAAATTCATCCCAAATTCATCCCAAATTCACCCCAAATCCATCCTGGCCACACCCAGGACACGCCCAGGCCAGACTGGACACACCCAGGCCATGCTGGACACGCCCAGGCCAGACTGGACACGCCCAGGCCGGACTGGACACGCCCAGGCCGGACTGGACACGCCCAGGCCACGCTAAGCTCGGCCTGGTTGTGTCCATCTGTCCCAAATTTGCCCCAAATCCATCCCAAAATCGCACCTGGACACACCCGGGACACGCCCAGGCCATGCCCAGGCCAGACTGGCCACGCCCAGCCACGCCCAAGCCAGAGTGGATATGCACATCCATCCCAAATCCGTCCCAAATTCATCCCAAATTCATCCCAAATTCACCCCAAATCCATCCTGGCCACGCCCAGGACACGCCCAGGCCGGACTGGACACGCCCAGGCCACGCTAAGCTCGGCCTGGTTGTGTCCATCTGTCCCAAATTTGCCCCAAATCCATCCCAAAATCGCACCTGGACACACCCGGGACACGCCCAGGCCATGCCCAGGCCAGACTGGCCACGCCCAGCCACGCCCAAGCCAGAGTGGATATACACATCGATCCCAAATCCGTCCCAAATTCATCCCAAATTCATCCCAAATTCACCCCAAATCCATCCTGGCCACACCCAGGACACGCCCAGGCCGGACTGGACACACCCAGGCCATGCTGGACACGCCCAGGCCAGACTGGACACACCCAGGCCGGACTGGACACGCCCAGGCCACGCTAAACTCGGCCTGGTCGTGTCCACCTGTCCCAAATCCATCCCAAAATCGCACCTGGACACGCCCGGGACACGCCCAAGCCAGACTGACCACGCCCACCCACCCCAAATCTACTCTGACCACACCCATTCACCCCAAACCCAGTTTGACCACACCCACTGAGGCCATGTCCAATGAAACCCCACCCATCTGAACCCCACCCACTCCGACTCCACCTCACCAGGCCACGCCCACATCAGACCACACCCACTAAACCCCCACCCACATCCTGACCACACCCCTCGGACCACACCCAATCTGAGCCCAACCATTTCCCGACCACACCCAATCCAGACTAAACCACCCAACCCCACCCCGCCAGGCCACGCCCACCGGACCACGCCCCTCCAGGCCCCGCCCCTCACCTGTGACTGACAGCTTCTCGATGGCGCGGCGCTCGCCGCGGCTGCAGTGGGGGGGCAGCGAGTAGCCCTTGATGCTGCGGCCGGTGCGCACGCGGCTGCTCAGCACGTACTTGGGGTCCAGGTCCTCCCCGCCCTGGGCACCCCAAAAACGGCTCAGGGACACCCCAAAAATCCCCAAAATCACCCCAAAATCACCCCAAAAAAACCCCAAAAATTCAGCTCGAAATAACCCAAATATCACCCAAAATATCCCCCAGAATATCTCCCACTCTGAGACCCCCGCACTGCTCAGCACGTACTTGGGGTCCAGGTCCTCCCCGCCCTGGGCACCCCAAAAACGGCTCAGGGACACCCAAAAATCCCCCAAATCACCCCAAAAATATCCCCAAAAATTCAGCTCGAAATAACCCAAATATCACCCAAAATATCCCCCAAAATATCTCCCCTGTGACACAGCTGCGCTGCTCAGCACGTACTTGGGGTCCAGGTCCTCCCCGCCCTGGGGAACCCCAAAAACGGCTCAGGGACACCCCAAAAATCCCCAAAATCACCCCAAAAATATCCCAAAATTTCTGTTCAAAATAACCCAAATATCACCCAAAATATCCCCCAGAATATCCCCCCGGTGACACAGCTGCGCTGCTCAGCACGTACTTGGGGTCCAGGTCCTCCCCGCCCTGGGGAACCCCAAAAACGGGTCAGGGACACCCCAAAAATCCCCAAAATCACCCCAAAAATACCCCCAAAAATATCCCAAAAATTCAGTTTAAAAAACCCCCAAAATACTTCAAAATATCCCCCAGAATATCTCCCCTCTGAGACCCCCGCAGTGCTCAGCACGTACTTGGGGTCCAGGTCCTCCCCGCCCTGGGCACCCCAAAAACGGCTCAGGGACACCCCAAAAATCCCCAAAATCACCCCAAAAATATCCCCAAAAAAACCCAAAAAATTCAGTTTAAAAAACCCCCAAAATACCCAAAATATCCCCCAGAATATCTCCCACTCTGAGACCCCCGCAGTGCTCAGCACGTACTTGGGGTCCAGGTCCTCCCCGCCCTGGGGAACCCCAAAACGGCTCAGGGACACCCCAAAAATCCCCCAAATCACCCCAAAAATATCCCCAAAAAATTCAGCTCGAAATAACCCAAATATCACCCAAAATATCCCCCAGAATATCCCCCCTGTGACACAGCTGCGCTGCTCAGCACGTACTTGGGGTCCAGGTCCTCCCCGCCCTGGGGAACCCCAAAATGGCTCAGGGACACCCCAAAAATCCCCAAAATCAACCCAAAAATACCCCCAAAAATATCCCCAAAATCACCCCAAAACATCACCCCTAAATCCTCCCCTCTGAGACCCCCACACTGCTCAGCACGTACTTGGGGTCCAGGTCCTCCCCGCCCTGGGCACCCCAAAAACGGCTCAGGGACACCCCAAAAATCCCCAAAATCACCCCAAAAATACCCCCAAAAATATCCCAAAAATTCAGTTTAAAAAACCCCCAAAATACCCAAAATATCCCCCAGAATATCTCCCACTCTGAGACCCCCGCACTGCTCAGCACGTACTTGGGGTCCAGGTCCTCCCCGCCCTGGGCACCCCAAAACGGGTCAGGGACACCCCAAAAATCCCCAAAATCACCCCAAAATCACCCCAAAATCACCCCAAAAATATCCCCAAAAATTCAGCTCGAAATAACCCAAATATATCCAAAATATCCCCCAGAATATCCCCCCTGTGACACAGCTGCACTGCTCAGCACGTACTTGGGGTCCAGGTCCTCCCCGCCCTGGGCACCCCAAAAACGGCTCAGGGACACCCCAAAAATCCCCAAAATCACCCCAAAAATATCCCCAAAAATTCCGTTCAAAATAACCCAAATATCACCCAAAAATATCCCCAAAATCACCCCAAAAATACCCCCAAAAAAATCCCAAATCACCCCAAAAAACCCCCAAAATTCCACTCAAAAAACCCCAAAAACTCCACCCAAAACGCTCCTGAGGTGGCTTTGTGGTGTCACCCCATGGTGGCCCTGTCACCTCTTTCCTCCCCCCCGAGACCTTTAGGGACCCCTCCCAAACTTCGGGGACCCCTCCCCAGTTTCGGGGACCCCCACCTTGAGGTTCTCGTGGTTGAGGTCGGTGCGGTGCTTGTCGGTGGTGTCACCCCCTGGTGGCCCTGTCACCCCTTCCCTGCCCTCCTGAGACCTTCAGGGACCCCTCCCCAGTTTCGGGGACCCCTCCCCAGTTTCGGGGACCCCTCCCCAGTCTTGGGGACCCCCACCTTGAGGTTCTCGTGGTTGAGGTCGGTGCGGTGCTTGTCGGTGGTGTCACCCCATGGTGGCCCTGCCACCCCTTCCCTGCCCTCCTGAGACCTTCAGGGACCCCTCCCCAGTTTCGGGGACCCCTCCCCAAATTGGGGGACCCCCACCTTGAGGTTCTCGTGGTTGAGGTCGGTGTGGTGCTTGTCGGTGGTGTCACCCCATGGTGGCCCTGTCACCCCATGGTGGCCCTGTCACCCCTTCCCTGCCCTCCTGAGACCTTTAGTGACCTCTCCCCAGTTTCGGGGACCCCTCCCCAGTTTTGGGGACCCCTCCCCAGTTTCGGGGACCCCCACCTTGAGGTTCTCGTGGTTGAGGTTGGTGCGGTGCTTGTCGGTGGTGTCACCCCATGGTGGCCCTGTCACCCCTTCCCTCCCCTCCGAGACCTTCAGGGACCCCTCCCCAGTTTCAGGGACCCCTCCCCAGTTTCGGGGACCCCTCCCCAGTTTCGGGGACCCCCACCTTGAGGTTCTCGTGGTTGAGGTCGGTGCGGTGCTTGTCGGTGGGTTTGTAGCCCCCGTGCCTGTCCTGGATCACGGGGTCAAAGAGCTCCTTGAAGACCTCGTAGGACTCCTCGTCACCGGCCACGCAGCCCACGGTCATGATGAACGGGTGGCCTGGGGACATTGGGGTCACCGGGGGTCACTGGGGGTCACCGGGGGTCACTGGGACCAGTGTGGGACTGGGATGGGCTACTGGGACCAGTATGGGGTTGGGATTGGCCATGGCACTCCTCGTCACCGGCCACGCAGCCCACGGTCATGATGAACGGGTGGCCTGGGGACACCAGGGGTCACCGAGGGTCACCAAGGGTCACCAGGGGTCACCGGGACCAGTATGGGACTGGGATGGGCTACTGGGATTGGGTCTGGGACCAGTATGGGATTGGGATTGGCTACTGGGACCTGGGGAGGGGTCTCTGGTCCCCATGGATGGGCTGGGGACCCCATGATCAGTTTGGAGACCCCAAGATGAGTTGGGGACCCCACGGATGGGTTGGAGACCCCCAGGAGTGGGTTGGAGACCCCCAAGGATGGGTTGAGGACCCCATGGATGGGTTGGAGACCCCATGGGTGGGCTGGGGACCCCATGGTCAGTTTGGGGACCCCACAGATGGGTTGGAGACCCCCATGGGTGGGTTGGAGACCCCCAGGGGTGGATTGAGGACCCCATGGATGGGTTGGAGACCCCATGGATGGACTGGGGACCCCATGGTCAGTTTGGGGACCCCACAGATGGGTTGAGGACCCCATGGTCAGTTTGGAGACCCCCATGGGTGGGCTGGAGACCCCATGGTCAGTTTGGGGACCCCTGTGGGGGTTTGGGGACCCCTGAGATGGGCTGGGGACCCCATGGATGGATTGGAGACCCCATGGGTGGGTTAAGGACCTCATGGTCAGTTTGGAGACCCCTTGTATGGGTTAAAGACCCCCGGGGTGGGCTGGGGACCCCATGGTCAGTTTGGAGACCCCTGGGGTGGGTTGGAGACCCCATGGGTGGGCTGGAGACCCCTTGGGTGGGCTGGAGACCCCATGGTCAGTTTGGAGACCCCCGGGGTGGGTTGGAGACCCCATGGATGAGTTGAGGACCCCATGGATGGGTTGAGGACCTCATGGTCAGTTTGGAGACCCCCGGGGTGGGCTGGAGACCCCATGGGTGGGCTGGAGACCCCTTGGGTGGGCTGGGGACCCCTTGGGTGGGCTGGGGACCCCTTGGGTGGGCTGGGGACCCCATGGGTGGGTTGAGGACCCCATGGATGGGTTGAGGACCTCATGGTCAGTTTGGAGACCCCATAGGTGGGCTGGAGACTCCATGGTCAGTTTGGAGACCCCCGGGGTGGGCTGGAGACCCCTTGGGTGGGCTGGAGACCCCATGGGTGGGCTGGAGACCCCTTGGGTGGGCTGGGGACCCCATGGTCAGTTTGGGGACCCCATGGATGGGCTGGAGACCCCATGGTCAGTTTGGAGACCCCCGGGGTGGGCTGGAGACCCCATGGTCAGTTTGGAGACCCCCGGGGTGGGCTGGAGACCCCTTGGGTGGGCTGGAGACCCCTTGGGTGGGCTGGGGACCCCGCGTGAGGACGCACCGGGGTTGTCCACGCCGGTCTGGATGACGTCGTCGAGGGTGAAGCCGCTGGGGGTCTCCTTGTCGCGCAGCTTGGCGTAGAGGGCGGGGGTCAGCACCTTGGCCATGTGGTTGTTGTGCTTGGACAGGTCCGGGAACTCCTCCTCGGCCGAGAACTTCTGCTTGTACTTGTTGTGGGTGTTGCTGAAGGGCATGGTGGCACTGCGGGGACACGGGGACACCGTGGGGACATGGGGACATCATGGGGACACCATGGGGACATCATGGGGACATCATGGGGACAGGTCTGGGATCTCCTCCTGAACCCAGAACTTCTGCTTGTACTTGTTGTGGGTGTTGCTGAAGGGCATGGTGGCACTGCGGGGACATGGGGACATCATGGGGACATAGGGACGTCGTGGGGACATCATGGGGACATCGTGGGGACATGGGGACACCATGGGGACATCATGGGGACATCGTGGACACCATGGGAATGGGGACACAGGGACATGGGGACATCATGGGGACAGGTCCGGGATGTCCTCCTGAACCCTGAACTTCTGCTTGTACTTGTTGTGGGTGTTGCTGAACGGCATGGTGGCACTGCGGGGACATGGGGACACCGTGGGGACATGGGGACATCATGGGGACATCGTGGGAATGAGGACACAGGGACACGGTGGCATCGTGGGGACACAGGGACAGCCAGGTGACACCAAGGGACACGGGGACAGCCAGGTGACGCCGCAGGGGCAGCCAGGTGACACCGCAGGGACAGCCAGGTGACACTGGGGGACACGGGGACAGCCAGGTGACACCGCAGGGACAGCCAGGTGACACCGGGGGACACGGGGACAGCCAGGTGACACCGCAGGGACAGCCAGGTGACACCGGGGACACGGGGACAGCCAGGTGACACCGCAGGGACAGCCAGGTGACAACGGGGGACACGGGGACAGCCAGGTGACACCGCAGGGACAGCCAGGTGACACCGGGGACACGGGGACAGCCAGGTGACACCACAGGGACAGCCAGGTGACACTGGGGGACACGGGGACAGCCAGGTGACACCGCAGGGACAGCCAGGTGACACCGGGGACACGGGCACGGCCAGGTGACGCTGCAGGGACAGCCAGGTGACACCGGGGGACACGGGGACAGCCAGGTGACACTGCCGGGACACGGGGACGGCCAGGTGACACTGCAGGGACAGCCAGGTGACACCGCAGGGACAGCCAGGTGACACCGGGGGACACGGGGACGGCCAGGTGACACTGCAGGGACAGCCAGGTGACACCGCAGGGACAGCCAGGTGACACCGGGGGACACGGGGACAGCCAGGTGACACCGCAGGGACAGCCAGGTGACGCCGCAGGGACAGCCAGGTGACACCGGGGACACCGCGCCACGTGCCACAGGAGGGGACACAGAGGACACGGGGGGGACGGGGGGGGCTCTGGGGCGGGTCCTGGTGGGCGTGTCCTACAAGGGGCGTGTCATTGTGGGCGTGTCCTACCGGGGGGGGCGTGGCCGCTCCGCTCCGCTCCTTGTTCGGGCCGGGGCTATTTATAGCCCGGGGGGGGGGAGGGGAGGGGACCGGGGGGCTTGGGGGGGTCCCGGTGACACCGGGGGGGGGGGCGGGGCCCGGTCCCGGTCCCGGTGACACCGGGGGGGGGGGGCGGGGGGGGCGGGGGGGGCGGGGCCCGATGCTGGTCCCGGTGCTGGTCCCGGTGACACCGAGGCGGGGCGGGGCCCGGTGCCGAATCCCGGTCCCGGATCGCGGACCCAAATCCCGGTGACACCGAGGGGGGGTCGGGTCCCCGTGCCAGTCCCGGTCCCGGTCCTAAATCCCGGTCCCAGTCGCAATCCCGGTCCCGGTGACACCGAGGAGAAGCGGGTCCCTGTCCCTGTCCCGGTCCCGGTCCCGGTCCCGAATCCCGGACCCGAATCCCGGTGCCGGTCCCGGTGACACCGAGGGAGATTCGGGTCCCTGTCCCTGTCCCGGTCCCGGTCCCAAATCCCGGTCCCGATGACACCGAGGGAGGATCGCGTCCCTGTCCCTGTCCCTGTCCCTGTCCCTGTCCCTGTCCCGGTCCCTGTCCCTGTCCCGGTTCCGGTCCCGGTCCCAAATCCCGGTCCCGGTGACACCGAGGTGGGGCGGGTCCTGGTCCCGGTCCCTGTCCCTGTCCCTGTCCCTGTCCCGGTTCCGGTCCCGGTCCCAAATCCCAGTCCCGGTGACACCGAGGGGGGGCGGGTCCTGGTCCCGATCCCTGTCCCGGTCCCGGTGACACCGGGGGGGGGGGGTCAGGGTCCCTGTCCCTATCCCTATCCCGGTCCCGGTCCCGGTCCCAAATCCCGGTCCCGGTGACACCGAGGGGGGGGCGGGTCCTGGTCCCGGTCCCTGTCCCGGTCCCGGTCCCGGTTCCGGTGACACCGGGGGGGGGTCAGGTCCCTGTCCCTATCCCTATCCCGGTCCCGGTCCCGGTCCCAAATCCCGGTCCCGGTGACACCGAGGGGGGGCGGGTCCTGGTCCCGGTCCCTGTCCGCGTCCCGGTCCTGGTTCCGGTGACACCGGGGGGGGGTCAGGTCCCTGTCCCTATCCCGGTCCCGGTCCCGGTCCCGGTCCCAAATCCCGGTCCCGGTGACACAGAGGGGGGGCGGGTCCTGGTCCTGGTCCCGGTTCCGGTGACACCGGGGACATCCCGACCTTTCCTGAGGGTCCCGATCCCAACTGGGCCGGTCCCGGGGGTCTCCCGGTGGTCTCGGGGGGGGGCTCCCGGTCCCGACTGGGGTCCGGGGGGTCTCCCGGGGGGGGTCCCTGGGGGGATCCCGGTGGTCCCGGGGGGGGGTCCCGGTACCGATTGGGTTCCCAGGGGTCTCCCGGTGGTCCCGGGGGGGGTCCCGGTGGTCCCGGGGGGGGTCCCGGCGTTACCTGGGTCTCTCAGCGGGGCCGGGTCGGGGTCGGGGCCGGTACCGGGCGCGGGGGGGAGCGGTGGGACCGGGACCCCCCAGGGGCGCTTTTATCCCCCCCGGGACCCCCCCCCAGCCCCGGGGGGCTCCGGGGGGGACCCCAAACCGGGCGGGGCCGGGCCCTGGCGGGGCCGCCCCCGGCCCGCGGGAGACCCTCGGGGACCCCCGGAGCCGCCCCCCGGTGTCCGGTGTCAGCGGGAGGGGGGAGGGGGGGGGGGCAGGCGGCACCTGCCGCCCCCCGGGACCGCGGGGGTGGGGGCGGGACCACCCCCCAATAAATACCGGGAGCTCTTCAAATAGCGGGACCCCCCCCCTCCCGGGGCACCGGGACCCCCCCCCGGGACACCGGGACCACCCCTCAAATAGCGGGACCACCCCGGGGCACCGGGACCACCCCCCAATAAATACCGGGAGCTCTTCAAATAGCGGGACCCCCCCCCTCCCGGGGCACCGGGACCCACCCTGGGACACCGGGACCACCCCGGGGCACCGGGGACCACCCCTCAAATAGCGGAACCCCCCCCGGGGCACCGGGACCACCCCCCAATAAATACCGGGACCCCCCAAATTACCGAGACCACCCCCCAAATAAATACCGGGAGCTCTTTAAATAGCGGGACCCCCCCCGGGGCACCGGGACCACCCCGGGGCACCGGGACCACCCCTCAAATAGCGGGACCCCCCCCGGGGCACCGGGACCACCCCCTAATAAATAGCGGGACCCCCCAAATTACCGGGACCCCCCAAATTACCGAGACCACCCCCCCAAATAAATACCGGAAGCTCTTGAAATACCGGGACCACCCCCCTCAAATACCGGGACCCCCCCGGGGCACCGGGACCACCCCCTAATAAATAGCGGGACCCCCCAAATTACCGGGACCCCCCAAATTACCGAGACCACCCCCCCAAATAAATACCGGAAGCTCTTGAAATACCGGGACCACCCCCCTCAAATACCGGGACCCCCCCGGGGCACCGGGACCACCCCCAAATTAGCGGGACCACCCCCCCAAATTACCGGGACCCTCCCCCAAATTACTGGGACCACCCCCCAGATAAATACCGGGACCCTCCCCAAATTACCGGGACCCTCCCCAAATTACCGGACCACCCCCCAAATTACCGGGACCACCCCCAAATTACCGGGACCTCCCCAAATTACCGGGACCCTCCCCCAAATTACCGGGACCCTCCCCAAATATCGGGACCACCCCCCAGATAAATATCGGGACCCTCCCCAAATTACTGGGACCACCCCCCAAATACCGGGACCCTCCCCAAATTACCGGGACCCTCCCCAAATTACTGGGACCACCCCCCAAATACCGGGACCTCCCCAAATTACCGGGACCCTCCCCAAATTACCGGGACCCTCCCCCAAATATCGGGACCACCCCCCAGATAAATATCGGGACCCTCCCCCAAATACCGGGACCCTCCCCCAAATACCGGGACCCTCCCCCAAATTACCGGACCACCCCCCAAATTACCGGGACCCCCCCCAAAAGTAACGGGACCCCCCCCCAAATACCGGGACCACTCCCCAAATACCGGGACCCTCCCCAAATTACCGGGACCACCCCCCAGATTACCGGGACGCTCTCCCAAATTACCAGGACCCTCCCCCAAAAGTAACGGGACCCCTCCCCAAAATACCCCAAAATTATTTCGGGGGGGGG
>NC_082376.1:427592-443117 GCF_027477595.1 Haemorhous mexicanus | reverse complement strand
CCCCTAAACCCCCAAATTTTCCCCTTTTCACCCCAAATCTCCCCCTGAACCCCCAAATTTTCCCCTTTTTACCCCAAATTTTCCCCTTTTAACCCCAAATTTTCCCCTTTTCACCCCAAATCTCCCCCTAAAACCCCAAATTTTCCCCTTTTAACCCCAAATCTCCCCCAAACCCCCAAATTTTCCCCTTTTAACCCCAAATCTCCCCCTGAACCCCAAAATTTTCCCCTTTTAACCCCAAATCTCCCCCTAAACCCCCAAATTTTCCCCTTTTCACCCCAAATCTCCCCCTAAACCCCCAAATTTTCCCCTTTTCACCCCAAATCTCCCCCTAAACCCCCAAATTTTCCCCTTTTAACCCCAAATCTCCCCTAAACCCCCAAATTTTCCCCTTTTAACCCCAAATCTCCCCCTAAACCCCCAAATTTTCCCCTTTTCACCCCAAATCTCCCCCTAAACCGCCAAATTTTCCCCTTTTCACCCCAAATCTCCCCCTAAACCCCCAAATTTTCCCCTTTTCACCCCAAATCTCCCCCTAAACCGCCAAATTTTCCCCTTTTCACCCCAAATCTCCCCCTAAACCCCCAAATTTTCCCCTTTTCACCCCAAATCTCCCCCTAAACCCCCAAATTTTCCCCTTTTAACCCCAAATCTCCCCCTAAACCCCCAAATTTTCCCCTTTTTACCCCAAATTTTCCCCTTTTAACCCCAAATTTTCCCCTTTTCACCCCAAATCTCCCCCTAAAACCCCAAATTTTCCCCTTTGAACCCCAAATCTCCCCCTAAACCCCCAAATTTTCCCCTTTTCACCCCAAATCTCCCCCTAAACCCCCAAATTTTTCCCTTTTCACCCCAAATCTCCCCCTAAACCCCCAAATTTTCCCCTTTTAACCCCAATTTTCCCCCTAAACCCCCAAATTTTCCCCTTTTAACCCCAAATCTCCCCCTAAACCCCCAAATTTTTCCCCTTTTAACCCCAAATCTCCCCCTAAACCCCCAAATTTTCCCCTTTTTACCCCAAATTTTCCCCTTTTAACCCCAAATTTTCCCCTTTTAACCCCAAATCTCCCCCTAAACCCCCAAATTTTTCCCCTTTTAACCCCAAATCTCCCCCTAAACCCCAAATTTTCCCTTTTTAACCCCAAATTTTCCCCCCCAGACGTGGACGAGTGTTTGGGGGTGCCCCCCCCGTGCCGCCCCGGGCGCTGCCTCAACACCCCCGGCTCCTTCCGCTGCCTGTGCCCCCCCGGGACCCCCCCGGCGCTGGACCCCCCCCGCTGCCCCCCGCGCCCCCCCCGGGCCTGAAGCCCCCTCCCCATATTTATTGTGTGGGTTTGGTTTGTATAGAAAAATATCAAAATAAATATCAAGGAATTTTTTTTTTTTTTTTTGGGGGGGGGTGGGTGGGGGGATTTATTTCTACCCCCCACCCCACTCAGCCTCGTGGCTGTGACCCCTTGCCCCCTCCCCCGACAAAAAGAGAGGGGGGATTTGGGGACCCCTCCCCATATTTTTACTGAATAAAGGTTTTATATAAAAAAAAGGGAGGTTTGGGTGTTTTCTTTTTTTTGAACACTCCCCATTTTTTGGGGGAGGGGGTTGGATGCAGGTAACCCCCCCCCCACAAGGAAGTGGGACCTTCCACATGATTGGGACCCCCCCCCTCCAATTGGACCAGCCCAGAATTGGGGACCCCCCCCCGAAATTGGAACATTCCATGGAATTGGAACCTTCCATGGAATTGGGACCCCCCTCCCATAATTGGGACACCTCCCTATGGATCTGGGGAACCCCTCCCCCATAGAATTGGGACCCCCCCAGTACTGGGACCCCCCCTAAAATTGGGACCCCTCCCCATGGAGCTGGGACCCCTCCCCATGGAACTGGGACCCCCCCATGGAAATGGGACCCCCCCCCCCCCATGGAACTGGGACCCCTCCCCATGGAATTGGGACACCCCCCATGGAGCTGGGACCCCCCCCATGGAGCTGGGACCCCCCCACGGAACTGGGACACCCCCATGGAGCTGGGACCCCCCCATGGAGCTGGGACCTCCCCATGGAACTGGGACCCCCCCACGGAACTGGGGCCCCACCATGGAACTGGGACCCCTCCCCATGGAGCTGGGACCCCTCCCCATGGAACTGGGACCCCCCCACGGAACTGGGACTCCCCAATAATGGGACAACCCCCCCCCAAAATTGGAACCCCCCCAGTACTGGGACTCCCCCCCCAAAATTGGAGCCCCCCCTCAGTACTGGCCCCACCCCCAACCCACAGAACGAAGCCGTTGACCCCAACCCCCTCTGGGGACCCTCCCAGTGTCCAGTGTCCCCTCCCAGTGTCCCCAGTGTCCCCTCCCAGTGTCCCCAGTGCCCCCCCACTGGTGCTACCCGCTGTCACGCGCCCCCTCCCCCCGAGCTGCTTTGGCCCCGTCCCTCGTCCCCTCCAACAATCCGGCCCCCTCCTCGGCCTCGGCGTCGCCGTCCGGTGCCGGCGCCGCGCCGGGGACGCCGTGGAGCTCGGCCACGTGGCGCAAGGTCTGGGCCAGCAGCAGGACGCCCGTGACCCCCAGCAGCAGGTACGCTGTGGGGCGCGCACGTCAGCGGCGGTGGGGACGCGACGGGACGCGACGGGACCCAACGGAACCCAATGGGACCCAGCGGGACCCAACGGAACTCAACGGGACCCAACAGGACCCAATGGGACCCAAGAGAACCCAACGGAACCCAACGGGACCCAGCGGGACCCGACAGAACTCAACGGGACCCAACAGAACCCAATGGGACCCAACGGGACCCAACAGAACCCAATGGGACCCAACAGGACCCAATGGGACCCAAGAGAACCCAAGGGGACCCAATGGGACCCAACAGAACCCAACAGAACCCAACGGAACCCAAAGAAACTCAATGGAACCCAACGGAACCCAAAGGAGACCAGAGGAACCTGACGGAACCCAACAGAACCCAATGGAAACCCAATGGAACCCAACAGAACCCAACGGAACCCAATGGAGCCCAACAGAACCCAAAGGAGACCAGCAGAACCTGACGGAACCCAATGGAACCCAAAGAAATCCAATGGAAACCCAACGGAACTCAACGGAACCCAACGGAACCCAATGGAACCCAATGGAAACCAAATAGAACCCAACAGAACCCAATGGAGCCCAACAGAACCCAATGGAACCCAACGGAACCCAATGGAACCCAACGGAACCCAATGGAAACCCAATGGAACGCAACGGAACCCAACGGAACCCAATGGAGCCCAACAGAACCCAAAGGAGACCAGCGGAACCTGACAGAACCCAATGGAACCCAAAGAAATCCAATGGAAACCCAACGGAACCCAATGGAACTCAACGGAACTCAACGGAACACAACGGATCCCAATGGAAACCAAATGGAACCCAACAGAACCCAATGGAGCCCAACAGAACCCAATGGAACCCAACGAAACCCAATGGAACCCAATGGAACTCAACGGATCCCAATGGAACCCAACGGATCCCAATGGAGACCAGCGGAACCTGACGGAACCCAGCGGAACCTGACGGAACCCAGCGGAACCCAACGGAACCCAACAGAATTTGACAGGACCCCGTAGAACCCAGCGGAACCCAATGGAAGCCACTGAGCCGTCAGAAACCCCACGGAACCCTTTGGAACCCACCAGGACCCAACAGGACCCAAAGAAACGTCAAAGATCCACCTCAACCCACCCAAACCCAACACAACCCCAAAAACCCAACCCACCTCAACCCATCCAAATCCAACCAAACCCAACAAACCCCAACCCATCCCAAACTCACCTCAAACCCCAAAAACCCAACCCACCTCAAAACCATCCCAAACCCAACCGAACCCATCCCAAACCCAACCCAAAACCCACCTATCCCAAACCTAACCCAACCTTCCCAAACCCAACCCACCCAAAACCCAACAAAACCCAACCTAACCCATCCCAAACCCAACAAAACCCCAAGAACACAACCCATCCCAAACCAAACCAACTCAACCCACCCTAAACCCAACTCATCCCAAACCCATCCCAACCTTCCCAAACCCAACCCATCCCAAACCCAACCCATCCCAAACCCAACCCATCCCAAACCCAACCCATCCCAACCCATCCCAAAACCCCAACCCAAACCCAACCCATCCTAACTCATCCCCAAACCCCAACCCAACCCAACCCAAAACCCAACCCAACCCAAAACCCAAACCCAACCCACCCGAAACCCAACCCAACCCACCCCAAACCCAACCCAACCCACCCAAAACCCAGCCCATCCTAACTCATCCCAAACCCATCCTAACTCATCCCAAACCCATCCCAACCTTCCCAAACCCCACCCAACCCCCAAGACCCCAACCCAAACCCAACCCCTCAACCCTTCCAACCCAAGACCCGCCCCACCCCCGACTCACCGGCCACCGCCACTTGGTAGAGCTGCCTCAACGCCCGCGGCGCCTGCCGGGCCGGCACCAGGTCGCCGAAGCCGACGGTGCAGAGCGAGATGACGCAGAAGTAGACGGCGTCCAGGTAGCTCCAGGTGGCCTCCAGCAGGTAGAAGGCGGTGGCCGGGAGGAGCACCAGGAGCGCCAAGGTGACGGCCAGCAGGCCCAGCAGGTGGGCGCGGGCGGCGCCGCGCCGGCTGTAGCCCCACCTGGCCTGCAGGTGGGCGCGGGGCCGGCGGGCCAGGGGACCGGCCAGGTGACGGGCGGTGGCCGCCAGCAGGAACATGGTGGCCGGGACGCCCACGGCGGCGTAGGCGGCGCAGAAGGCTTTGCCGGCGGCGGAGAGCGGCGTCACCGAGCCGTAGCCTTGGGGGGGACACCGGGAGGGTCGGGGGGGGGGACCCCTGACTCAATAGGGGGGGTTTGGGGGGTTTGGAGGTCTTGGGGGTCTTGGGGTGGGTGGGGGGTCTTGGAGGGTCTTGGAGGTCTTGGGGTGGGTGGGGGGTCTTGGGGGGTCTTGGAGGTCTTGGGGTGGATGGGGGGTCTTGGGGGTTTTGGGGGTCTTGGGGGTCTTGGGGGGGATGGGGGGTCTTGGGGGTCTTGGGGGTTTTGGGGTGGATTGGGGGTCTTGGGGTGGTTGGGTGGGGGGTCTTGGGGGTTTTGGGGTGGATGGGGGGTCTTGGGGGTTTGGGGGGTTTGGGAGGTCTTGAGGGTCTTGGGGTGGGTGGGGGGTCTTGGGGGTCTTGGGGTGGATGGGGGGTCTTGGGGTTCATGGGGGGTCTTGGAGTGGATGGGGGGTCTTGGGGGTCTTGGGGTGGGTGGGGAAGTCTTGGGGGTTTTGGGGGTCTTGGGGTGGTTGGGTGGGGGGTCTTGGGGGTTTTGGGGTGGATGGGGAGGTCTTGGGGGTCTTGGGGTGGTTGGGTGGATGGGGGGTCTTGGGGGGTCTTGGGGGTTTTGGGGTGGAGGGGGGGTTTTGGGGGTTTTGGGGATCTTGGGGTGGTTGGGTGGGGGGTCTTGGGGGTTTTGGGGGTCTTGGGGTGGGTGGGGGGTCTTGGGGGTCTTGGGGTGGATGGGGAGGTCTTGGGGGGTCTTGGGGGTTTTGGGGATCTTGAGGTGGTTGGGTGGGGGGTCTTGGGGGTCTTGGGGTGGATGGGGAGTCTTGGAGGGTCTTGGGGGTTTGGGTATCTTGGGGTGGTTGGGTGGGGGGTCTTGGGGGTCTTGGGGTGGGTGGGGGGTCTTGGGGGTTTTGGGGGTCTTGGAGTGGGTGGGTGGGGGGTCTTGGGGGTCTTGGGTTGGATGGGGGGTCTTGGGGGTTTGGAGATCTTGGGGTGGTTGGGTGGGGGGTCTTGGGGGTCTTGGGGTGGATGGGGGGGTCTTGGGGGTTTGGGGGGTTTGGAGGTCTTGAGGGTCTTGGGGTGGGTGGGGGGTCTTGGGGGTTTTGGGGTGGATGGGGGGTCTTGGGGTTCATGGGGGGTCTTGGAGTGGATGGGGGGGTCTTGGGGTTCATGGGGGGTCTTGGAGTGGATGGGGGGTCTTGGGGGTCTTGGGGTGGGTGGGGAAGTCTTGGGGGATCTTGGAGGTCTTGGGGTGGATGGGGGGTCTTGGGGGTTTTGGGGATCTTGGGGTGGTTGGGTGGGGGGTCTTGGGGGTTTTGGGGTGGATGGGGAGGTCTTGGGGGTCTTGGGGTGGTTGGGTGGATGGGGGGTCTTGGGGGTTTGGGGATCTTGGGGTGGGTGGGTGGGGGGTCTTGGGGGTCTTGGGGTGGATGGGGGGTCTTGGGGGTTTGGGGGTTTTGGAGGTCTTGAGGGTCTTGGGGTGGGTGGGGGTCTTGGGGGTCTTGGGGTGGATGGGTGGGGGGTCTTGGGGTGGATGGGGGGGTCTTGGGGGGTCTTGGGGGTTTGGGGATCTTGGGGTGGATGGAGGGGTCTTGGGGGTCTTGGGGTGGATGGGGGGTCTTGGGGGATCTTGGGGGTCTTGGGGTGGAGGGGGGGGTCTTGGGGGTTTTGGGGGTCTTGGAGGTCTTGAGGGTATTGGGGTGGGTGGGGGGTCTTAGGGTGCATGGGGGGTCTTGGGGTGGATGCGGGGTCTTGGGGGTCTTGGGGTGGATGGGGGGTCTTGGGGGGTCTTGGGGGTCTTGGGTATCTTGGGGTGGTTGGGTGGGGGGTCTTGGGGGTTTTGGGGTGGATGGGGGGTCTTGGGGTCTTGGAGGTCTTGGGGGGTCTTGGGGTGGTTGGGTATCTTGGGGTGGTTGGGTGGGGGGTCTTGGGGGTGTTGGGGGTCTGAGGTGGGTGGGGGGTGTTGGGGGTGTTGGGGTGGTTGGGTGGGGGGTCTTGGGGGTCTTGGGGTGGATGGGGGTCTTGGGGTCTTGGGAGTTCTGGGGGTCTGGGGAGTCCTTGGGGTCTTGGGGGTCCTGAGGATTTTGGGGGATCTTGGGGGTCTTGGGGCTTTGGGGATTTTGGGGGTCCCTGGGGGTTTGGGGGGTCCTGCAGGTCCCGTGGGGGTCTCGGGGGGTCTCGGGGGTCTCACCCACGGTGGTCAGCAGGGTGACGATGAACAGGAGGGCGCTGGGCACGTCCCACTCCCCACCGTCGGGGGTCCCGGAGGTCCCGGGGGTCGCGGGGGTCCCGAGGGTCCCCTCGAGCGCACACAGCCCCAGGACCCCCAAAAAAACCAACCCCGCGTAGGCGACCCCCAAAACCAGAGCCCCCCGCCCCATGGCCCCCCCACCCACCCACAGCGCGACCCCAAATCAACCCCGAGACCCCCCCAAAGACCCCCGGGATCCCCCAAAAGACCCCCGGGACCCCTCAAAGACCCCCGGGATCCCCTCAAAGACCCCCGGGATCCCTTAAAGACCCCCGGGATCCCCTCAAAGACCCCCGGGATCCCCTCAAAGACCCCCGGGACCCCTTAAGGACCCCCGGGACCCCCTTAAGACCCCCGGGACCCCCTCAAAGACCCCCGGGATCCCCCAAAAGACCCCCGGGACCCCCTTAAGGACCCCCGGGATCCCCTCAAAGACCCCCGGGATTCCCTCAAAGACCCCCGGGACCCCTTAAGGACCCCCGGGATCCCCCAAAAGACCCCCGGGACCCCTTAAGGACCTCCGGGATCTCCTTAAGGACCCCCGGGATCCCCCAAAAGACCCCCGGGACCCCTTAAGGACCCCCGGGATCCCCTCAAAGACCCCCGGGATCCCCTCAAAGACCCCCGGAATCCCCTTAAAGACCCCCGGGACCCCTTAAGGACCCCCCGGGACCCCCTCAAAGACCCCCGGGATCCCCCAAATAAACCCCGGAACCCCCTTAAGGACCCCCGGGATCCCCTCAAAGACCCCCGGAATCCCCTTAAAGACCCCCGGGACCCCTTAAGGACCCCCGGAATCCCCCCAAAAGACCCCCGGGATCCCTTAAGGACCCCCGGGACCCCTTAAGGACCCCCGGGATTCCCCCAAAAGACCCCCGGGACCCCCTCAAAGACCCCCGGGACCCCTTAAGGACCCCCGGGATCCCCCCAAAAGACCCCCGGGACCCCTTAAGGACCGCCGGGATGCCCTTTAAGACCCCCGAGACCCCTTAAGGACCCCCGGGACCCCCTCAAAGACCCCCGAGACCCCCTCAAAGACCCCCGGGACCCCCTCAAAGACCCCCGGGACCCCTGCCCGCCCCTCACCAGTGCCGGCTCTGCTCCGACCCCCGCCCGCCGCCTCCTCTGCTCATCCCAGTCCCTCCCAGTCCCTCCCAGTTCCCTCCCAGTCCGTCCCAGTCCTCCCAGTTCCTCCCAGTTCCCTCCCAGTGGCGGCGGCTGCAGGGTGGGGGTGGGGCAGGGGTCTTTTCCCCCTCCCCCAACCGCAACTGGGGAGGGACTGGGAGGGACTGGGGGGAAACTGGGGGGGACTGGGATGAGCAGTAAGGAGGGGACTGGGGGGGGACTGGGGGGAACTAGGGGGGACTGGGGGGAACTGGGAGGGACTGGGATGAGCAGTAAGGGGTGCCACTGGGGCAGCTGATACTGGGATAACTGGGAAGAAACTGGGATGAGTGGGGCCATCTGTACTGGGTTAACTGGGTGAACTGGTGGTCCGTACTGGGTTAACTGGGTGAACTGGTGTTAACTGGTCCATACTGGGTTAACTGGGTGAACTGGTCCACACTGGGTGAACTGAATGGACTGGTCTATACTGGGTTAACTGGTCCGTGCTGGGTGCACTGGTCTGTACTGGGTTAACCGGTCTGTACTGGGTGCACTGGTCTGTACTGGGTTAACTGGTCTATACTGGGTGCACTGGTCTATACTGGGTTAACTGGTCCGTGCTGGGTGCACTGGTCTGTACTGGGTTAACCGGTCCATGCTGGGTGCACTGGTCTATACTGGGTTAACTGGTCCGTGCTGGGTGCACTGGTCTGTACTGGGTTAACTGGTCTATACTGGGTGCACTGGTGCCCTCCCCTCCCCCCGGGGTCACGGGGCCACCACGAGGCTCCCACGGGAACATCCCGAGGCCGGGGCTGCCCCAGGGCCGGAACAGCCGGAACGGACGGAGATGGACGGAGATGGACGGAGATGGACGGAGATGGACGGAGATGGATGGACAGACAGACATGGACAGGGATGGATGGACATGGACGGACAGGGATGGACAGACATGGACAGGGATGGACAGACAGACATGGACAGGGATGGACAGACAGACATGGACAGGGATGGACGGAGATGGATGGAGATGGACAGGGATGGATGGACAGGGATGGACAGACAGACATGGACGGAGATGGACAGGGATGGATGGAGATGGACAGGGATGGATGGAGATGGGATGGACAGAGATGGACAGGGATGGATGGAGATGGGATGGACAGAGATGGACAGGGATGGATGGAGATGGGATGGATGGAGATGGATGGAGATGGACAGGGATGGATGGACAGGGATGGACAGACAGACATGGACGGAGATGGACAGGGATGGATGGACATGGACAGGGATGGACAGACAGACATGGACAGGGATGGACAGGGATGGATGGACAGGGATGGAGATGGATGGAGATGGACAGGGATGGACAGGGATGGATGGACAGGGATGGACAGGGATGGAGAGGGATGGAGAGGGATGGACAGACATGGACAGGGATGGATGGAGATGGACGGAGATGGACGGAGATGGACAGGGATGGAGATGGAGAGGGATGGACAGAGATGGATGGAGATGGACAGGGATGGATGGACAGGGATGGACAGGGATGGAGAGGGATGGACAGGGATGGACAGACAGGGATGGACAGACAGACATGGACAGGGATGGACAGGGATGGATGGAGATGGATGGACAGGGATGGACACCGTTCACGGATGAACACTGGATACAGATGGACATGGAGGGACACTGGACACAGATGGACATAGATGGACACCAGACATGGATGGACAGGGATGGACACCGGACACGGATGGACACCAGACATGGATGGACACCAGACATGGATGGACACCAGACATGGATGGACATGGATGGACACCGGACACAGATGGACACCAGACATGGATGGACACCAGACATGGCTGGACATGGATGGACACCAGACACGGATGGACACCGGACACGGATGGACACCAGACACGGATGGACACCGGACACGGATGGACACGGATGGACACCAGACATGGATGGACACCAGACATGGCTGGACATGGATGGACAGGGATGGACACTGGACACGGATGGACGTGGATGGACAGGGATGGACACCAGACACCGAGGAGAGGCAGGGAGGGCTGGGGACATTGTAGGGACATCCCAGAGACATCAGGGATTTGGGGACATCACAGGGACATCCCCAGTTGTGGGATGTTCCTGGGGGACACCACGGGGACACCCCTGGGGACACCATGGGGACACCATGGGGACATCACAGATTTGGGGACACCCCTGGGGACACCCTTGGGGACACCATGGGGACACCCCTGGGCACACCATGGGGACACCATGGGGACATCACAGATTTGGGGACACCCCTGGGGACACCCCTGGGGACACCATGGGGACACCATGGGGACATCATGGAGACATCCTCGGGTACATCATGGGGACACAATGGGGACATCATGGATTTGGGGACACCATGGGAACATCGTGGGGGCACCCTGGGGACATCCCGGGGCTGGGGACGTCCCGGGCGGGCACCGGCTCCAAGCGCACGCCCAGTTACCATGGCAACCCCAGCGTGGCACGGCCGCCATCTTAACTCCGGGCACGAGCTCTCCCCTCCGCCAACAACTTCCGCCCTCTCAGCCAATCACAACGTCCCACCCTCCTCACGTGACTATCACGAGTCGAACCCGGAAGTGCCGCAGTTACGGACCCTACCGGAGGCCGGGACGCTCCCGCGGCTCCAGCATCACTGGCGACACCCCTGGCGACATTCTGGGGACGCTCCGAGCTGTCACGAGCCCGCTGAGCCCCCGTTGCTATGGAAACAATCACAACGCCGCGGCCGCCATCTTTTAACTCTGGGCGCCGCCGCCATCTTAACTCCGGGCACAACCTCCGCTCTTTCAGCCAATCACAACCTGCCGTTTTCCCCACGTGACCCCCCGGTAACGCCAAACCCGGAAGCGCCGCCGCCGCCGCCGCCGCCGCCATGGACCCCGCCGCTCCCCGTGAGTTCCGGGCGGCGCCGTGAGGGAAATTCGCGTTTAAAACCCTTTAAAATTCACCTTTCCCTTCCTTTTTAGCCCCAAAACGCCGCGGGCCCGCTCGCTTGGCCGATCCGCGGCCTCTGTTCGAGGACACGAGCGCTACCGGGGCCTCAGCGGGCCGCGGGTTCGGGGCTCCGCCGCCGCCTTCGGCCTCGTCGGCCTCGTCATCCTCATCGTCCTCGGCCGCGTTCGGGCCGCCCGGGGCGTTCCTGGCCGAGCCCGTGAGCTCGCTGGCCGCGGCCTACGGGAGCAGCCTGGCCTCGCATGTGGAGGGGAACGTGAGGAACGGGAATAACGGGAAATAACGGGGGGGAAAAAGCGGGAAATGAATCCCCCAACATCTCCTGGGAGACCCAAAAGCTTCTTGGGATCGCACAGATTTGCCTTGGGATCCTGCAGATAACGGGGGGAAATAATGGGGAAAAACGGGGGGGAAATGGGGGGAAAATGGGGGGAAAAGACAGGGGGGAAATGGGGACAATAATGGGAAAATTGGGTCAAAAAACCAGGAAAAAATGGGGAAAATTGGGGGGAAAAAAACAGAGAAAAATGGGGTTAAAAAGGGGGGAAATTGGGGGAAAAACGAGGGGAAGTGGGTTAAAAATGGGGGAAAATTGTGGGAAAAAATGGGGGAAATTGGGGGGAAATGGGGGAAAAAAACAGAAAAATGGGGTTAAAATGGGGGAAAATTGGGGGAAAAAACTAGGGGAAGTGGGTTAAAAATGGGGGGAAATTGGGGTAAAAAATGGGGGAAATTGGGGGAAAAAAACAAGGAAAAATGAGGGAAAAAACAGGGAAAAATGGGGTAAAAATGGGGGAAAATTGGGGGAAAAAACCAGGGGAAGTGGGTTAAAAATGGGGGGAAATTGGGGTAAAAAATGGGGCAAAAATGGGGGAAATAGGGGGAAAAAACCAGGGGAAATTGGGGGAAAAAAACCAGGGGAAATGGGTTAAAAATGGGGAGAAATTGTGGAAAAAATGGGGGAAATTGGGGGAAAAAAACAGGAAAAAATGGGGTCAAAATCAGGAAAAAATGGAGTAAAAATGGGGGAAAAAAAAGGAAAAAATGGGGAAGAATGGGGGGAAAAACAGGGAAAAATGGGGTGAAAATGGGGAAAATGAGGGGAAAATGGGGTAAAAATGGGGAAAATTGTGGGGGGAAAAAACAGGGAAAAATGGGGAAAATTGGGGGAAAGAACAGGGAAAATGGGGGGAAAAAAAGGGAGAAATGGGGGAAAATTGGGGAAAAAAGGGGAGAAATGGGGGGAAATTAGGGGAAAAAAACAGGGAAAAATGGGGAAAATTGGGGAAAAACAGGAAAAATGGGGGAAAACCAGGGAAAAATGGGGAAAAATGTGGGGAAAAAAGGGAGAAATGGGGGAAAATTAGGGGAAAAAACCAGGGGAAAATGGGGTAAAAATGGGGAAAATTGGGGGAAAACCAGGGGAAAATGGAGGGAAAATGGGGGAAAAATTAGAGAAAAATGGGGAAAAACAGGGAAAAATGGGGTAAAAATGGGGAAAATTGGGGGAAAACCAGGAAAAATGGGGGAAAACATAGGAAAAATGGGGGAAAAAAAGGGAGAAATGGGGGAAAATTGGGGGGAAAAAAGGGAGAAATGGAGGAAAATTAGGAGAAAAAAACAGGGAAAAATGGGGTAAAAATGGGTTAAAAATGGGGAAAATTGGGGAAAAACAGGGAAAAAATGGGGGAAAAACAGGGAAAAATGGAGGGAAAATGGGGGGAAAATTAGGGAAAAATGGGGTAAAAATGGGGAAAATTGGGGGAAAAACAGGGAAAAATGGGGGAAAACATAGGGAAAAATGGGGTAAAAATGGGGAAAAAACAGGGAAAAACAGGGAAAAATGGGGAAAATTGGGGAAAAACAGGAAAAATGGGGGAAAAACCAGGGAAAAATGGAGGGAAAATGGGGGAAAAAATAGGGAAAAATGGGGGAAAAACAGGGAAAAATGGGGTAAAAATGGGGAAAATTGGGGGAAAAACAGGAAAAATGGGGGAAAACCAGGGAAAAATGGAGGGGAAAATGGGGGAAAAATTAGGGAAAAATGGGGGAAAAACAGGGAAAAATGGGGTAAAAATGGGGAAAATTGGGGGAAAAACAGGGAAAAATGGGGAAAATTGGGGGGAAAAAAGGGAGAAATGGGGAAAATTGGGGAAAAATGAAAAAATGGGGAAAATTGGGGGAAAAAAGGGAGAAATGGGGGAAAATTGGAGGAAAAAAGGGAGAAATGGGGGAAAATTAGGGGAAAAAAACAGGGAAAATGGGGTAAAAATGGGGAAAATTGGGGGGAAAATAGGGAAAAATGGGGGAAAAACAGGGAAAAATGGGGAAAATTGTGGGGAAAAAAGGGAGAAATGGGGGAAAAATGGGGGAAAAAGGGAGAAATGGAGGAAAATTAGGGGAAAAAAACAGGGGAAAATGGGGTAAAAATGGGGAAAATTGGGGGGAAAACAGGGAGAAATGGGGAAAATTGTGGGGGGAAAAAAAGGGAGAAATGGGGGGAAAATTGGGGGGAAAAAAGAGAGAAATGGGGGAAAATTAGGGGAAAAAACAGGGGAAAATGGGGTAAAAATGGGGAAAATTGGGGGAAAAACAGGGGAAAATGGAGGGAAAATGGAGGGAAAATTGGGGTAGAAAATGGGGAAAATTGGGGGAAAAACAGGGAAAAATGGGGGAAAAACAGGGAAAAATGGGGGAAAAAAACAGGGAAAAAACAGGGAAAAACAGGGAAAAATGGGGAGAAATGGGGAAAATTGGGGGAAAAAACAGGGAAAAATGGGGGAAAAACCAGGGAAAAATGGGGGAAAAACAGGGAAAAATGGGAGAATGGAGGAAAATTGGGGGAAAAACAGAAAAAGGGGGAAAAACAAGGAAAGAAATGGGGGAAAAACATGGAAAATGGGAAAACAGGGGAAAAATGGGGGAAAAACAGGGAAAAATGGGGTAAAAAGGGAAAATTGGGGAAAAACCCGGAGGTGAAGATGGAAAATGGTGGTGGAAAAAAAAACCCAGGGAAAAATGGGGAAAGAACAGGGAAAAATGGGGAAAAAGTGGGAAAATTGGGGGAAAAACCAGGGAAAAATGGGGTAAAAATGGGGGAAAAACCCAGGAAAAAATGGGGTAAAAATGGGGGAAAGTGGGGTAAAAGCCAGGGAGAACTGGTGTGAGCTGGTGTGAAGTGTGGACTGGTGTGCACTGGTGGGCACTGGTGTGGACTGGTGTGGACTGGTGTGCACTGGTGTGCCCGCAGCTGGGCCGCTGGGTGCCCGTGAGCCGCCTGAAGTATTACTTTGCCGTGGACACCGTGTACGTGGGCAGGAAACTGCGGCTGCTCGTCTTCCCCTTCGGCCACCAGGTACTGGGAGCACTGGGAGGGACTGGGAGCCACTGGGAGGGGGGGTGGGGGGCACTGGGAGGGGGTTTGGGGGCACTGGGAGGGGGTTTGGGGGGAATAGGAGGGGGTTTGGGCGGAATGGGAGGGGGTTTGGGGGCACTGGGAGGGACTGGGAGGGGGTTTGGGGGCACTGGGAGGGACTGGGAGGGGGTTTGGGGGCACTGGGAGGGACTGGGAGAGACTGGGAGGGGGTTTGGAGGAAGTGGGAGGGGGTTTGGGGGCACTGGGAGGGGGTTTGGGGGAACTGGGATGCACTGGGAGGGGGTTTGGGGGTACTGGGAGGGACTGGGAGGGGGTTTGGGGGCACTGGGAGGGACTGGGAGGGACTGGGAGGGGGTTTGGAGGAAGTGGGAGGGGGTTTGGGGGCACTGGGAGGGGGTTTGGGGGAACTGGGATGCACTGGGAGGGGATTTGGGGTTACTGGGAGGGGGGTTGGGGGCACTGGGAGGGACTGGGAGGCGATTTGGGGTTACTGGGAGGGGGTTGGGGTCACTGGGAGGGACTGGGAGGGAGTTTGGTGTTACTGGGAGGGACTGGGAGGGGGTTTGGGGTCACTGGGAGCACTGGGAGGGGGTTTGGTGTTACTGGGAGGGACTGGGAGGGGGTTTGGGGTTACTGGGGGCACTGGGAGGGACTGGGAGGGGGTTTGGGGTTACTGGGAGGGGGTTTGGGGGCACTGGGAGGGGGTTGGGGTCACTGGGAGCACTGGGAGGGACTGGGAGGGGGTTTGGGGTCACTGGGAGCACTGGGAGGGACTGGGAGGGGGTTGGGGTTACTGGGAGGGGTTTGGTGTTACTGGGAGGGACTGGGAGGGGGTTTGGTGTTACTGGGAGGGACTGGGAGGGGGTTTGGTGTTACTGGGGGCACTGGGAGGGGGTTTGGGGTCACTGGGAGCACTGGGAGGGGGTTTGGGGTCACTGGGGGCACTGGGAGGGGGTTTGGGGT
>NC_082376.1:378322-427092 GCF_027477595.1 Haemorhous mexicanus | reverse complement strand
CCAAAAATCCCCCCAAAGCCCCTCAAAAAATCCCCAAAAAATTCAAATAAAACCTCAAAAAATCCCCCAAAAATCAAAATAAAACCTCAAAAAATCCCCAAAAAATTCAAAACAAAACCACAAAAAATCCCGAAAAATTCAATTTTTTCCCCATTTTTTCCCCGTTTTTTCCCCAATTTTCCCCCAATTTTCCCCAATTTTTTCCCAATTTCCCCCAATTTTCCCCCATTTTTTCCCCACCTAAACCCATCAATTTTTGGGTTGAAACTTGCAGATTTTCTCCGGACAGCCTGGGGCTGGTGGCGAGCTCGGCGCTGAGCGTCCTGCTGAGCCAAACCCACCCCAAAAAATCCCCCCCAAAAAACCCCAAAAAACCCCAAAAAAACCCCAAAAAAATCCCCCAAAAATCCCCCCAAAACCCCTCAAAAAATCCCACAAAAAATCCAAATAAAACCTCAAAAAATCCCAAAAAATCCAAATAAAACCTCAAAAAATCCCCAAAAAATCCAAAATAAAACCTCAAAAAATCCCCAAAAAATTCAAAATAAAACCTCAAAAAAATCCCCGAAAAAATTGAAATAAAACCTCAAAAAATCCCCAAAAAATCAAAATAAAACCTCAAAAAATCCCCAAAAATTCAAAATAAAACCTCAAAAAATCCCCCAAAAAATCAAAATAAAACCTCAAAAAATCCCCAAAAAATTCAAAATAAAACCTCAAAAAATCCCCAAAAAAATCAAAATAAAATCTCAAAAAATCCCCAAAAAACCCCAAAATAAAACCTCAAAAAATCCCCCAAAAAATCCAAATAAAACCTCAAAAAATCCCCAAAAAATTCCAAATAAAACCTCAAAAAATCCCCAAAAAATTCAAAATAAAACCTCAAAAAATCCCCAAAAATTCAAAATAAAACCACAAAAAATCCCCGAAAAATTCAAAATAAAACCACAAAAAATCCCCAAAAAATTCAAAATAAAACCTCAAAAAAATCCCCAAAAAATTCAAAATAAAACCTCAAAAAATCCCCCAAAAATCCAAAATAAAACCTCAAAAAATCCCCCAAAAAATCAAAATAAAACCACAAAAAATCCCCGAAAAATTCAAAATAAAACCTCAAAAAATCCCCCAAAAATCCCCCCAAAACCCCTCAAAAAATCCCCAAAAAATTCAAATAAAACCCCAAAAAATCCCCCAAAAATCCAAAATAAAACCTCAAAAAAATCCCCAAAAAATCCAAAATAAAACCTCAAAAAATCCCCAAAAAATCCAAATAAAACCTCAAAAAATCCCCAAAAATCCAAAATAAAACCTCAAAAAATCGCCAAAAAAATCCAAATAAAACCTCAAAAAATCCCCAAAAAATCCAAATAAAACCTCAAAAATCCCCAAAAAATCAAAATAAAACCTCAAAAAATCCCCAAAAAATCCAAAATAAAACCTCAAAAAATCCCCAAAAAATCCAAAATAAAATCTCAAAAAATCCCAAAAAAATCAAAATAAAATCTCAAAAAAATCCCAAAAAAATTCAAAATAAAACCACAAAAAATCCCCGAAAAATTCAATTTTTCTCCATTTTTCCCCCGTTTTTTCCCCAATTTTTTCTACATTTTTTTTCCCAATTTCCCCCAATTTTCCCCCAATCTTTCCCCACCTAAACCCATCAATTTTTGGGTTGAAACTTGCAGATTTTCTCCGGACAGCCTGGGGCTGGTGGCGAGCTCGGCGCTGAGCGTCCTGCTGAGCCAAACCCACCCCAAAAAATCCCCAAAAATCCCCCCAAAGCCCCTCAAAAAAATCCCCAAAAATCCAAAATAAAACCTCAAAAATCCCCAAAAAATCCAAAATAAAATCTCAAAAAATCCCCAAAAAATTCAAAATAAAACCACAAAAAATCCCCGAAAAATTCAATTTTTTCTCCATTTTTTCCCCGTTTTTTCCCCAATTTTCCCCCAATTTTTCCCCGATTTTTTTCCCAATTTCCCCCAATTTTCCCCAATCTTTCCCCACCTAAACCCATCAATTTTTGGGTTGAAACTTGCAGATTTTCTCCGGACAGCCTGGGGCTGGTGGCGAGCTCGGCGCTGAGCGTCCTGCTGAGCCAAAGCCACCCCAAAACCCCCAAAAAACCCCCAAAAAACCCCAAAACCCCCCCAAAAAACCCAAAAAAAATCCCCCAAAAAAATCCCCAAAAATTCCAATAAAACCTCAAAAAATCCCCCAAAAATCCAAAATAAAACCTCAAAAAATCCCCAAAAAATTCAAAATAAAACCTCAAAAAATCCCCAAAAAATTCAAAATAAAACCCCAAAAAATCCCCAAAAATCCCCCCAAAACCCCTCAAAAAATCCCCAAAAAATCCAAATAAAACCTCAAAAAATCCCCAAAAAATCCAAATTAAAACCTCAAAAAATCCCCCAAAAATTCAGTTTTTTCTCCATTTTTTCCCCGTTTTTTTCCCAGTTTTTCCCCATTTTTCCCCAATTTTTTTCCCCAATTTCCCCCAATTTTTCCCCACTTTTTCCCCACCTAAAACTCTAAATTTTTGGGTTGAAACTTGCAGATTTTCTCCGGACAGCCTGGGGCTGGTGGCGAGCTCGGCGCTGAGCGTCCTGCTGAGCCAAACCCACCCCAAAAAAAACCCAAAAATCCCCCCAAAACCCCTCAAAAAATCCCCAAAAAATCCAAAATAAAATCTCAAAAAATCCCCAAAAAAATCAAAATAAAATCTCAAAAAAATCCCAAAAAAATTCAAAATAAAACCACAAAAAATCCCCGAAAAATTCAATTTTTTCTCCATTTTTTCCCCGTTTTTTCCCCATTTTTTCCCCAATTTTTCCCCAATTTTTTTCCCAATTTCCCCCAATTTTTCCCCAATCTTTCCCCACCTAAAACTCTAATTTTTGGGTTGAAACTTGCAGATTTTCTCCGGACAGCCTGGGGCTGGTGGCGAGCTCGGCGCTGGCCTGGCTGCTGCTGGAGGTGCTGAGCGTGCTGCTGAGCCTTTACCTGGTCACCGTCAGCACCGACCTGACCCCCATCGACCTCCTGGCCTTTGCTGGCTACAAATACGTGGGGTGGGTGAGCCAAAATTTGGGCTTTTTACCCCAAAAATCTCCTCCCGAAAATCCCCCAAAAATCCCCTTGAAATGCCCCAAAATCGGCAGGAATTGCCCCAAAATCGCCTCAAATTCCCTCCAAATCCCACTGAAAATGTCTCAATTCCTCCCAAAGTCTGCTCCCAATCTTCTAAAATTCAAAATAATTCCCAAATTCCCCAAAATCCCCCAAATTTGGGGTTTTTTACCCCAAAAAATCCCCTTGAAATGCCCCAAAATCGGCAGGAATTGGCCCAAAATCGCCTCAAATTCCCTCCAAATCCCACTGGAAATGTCTCAATTCTTCCCCAAAATCTGCTCCCAATCCCTCAAAATTCAAATTAATATCGAAAATTTAAAATAATCCCCAAATTTGGGGTTTTTACCCCAAAAATCCTCACAAAAATCCCCCAAAAAATCCCCTTGAAATGCCCCAAAATCGGCCGGAATTGGCCCAAAATCGCCTCAAATTCCCTCCAAATCCCACTGGAAATGTCTCAATTCCACCCAAAGTCTGCTCCTAATCTTCTAAAATTCAAACTAATCCCCAAAATTCAAAATAATCCCCAAATTTGGGGTTTTTACCCCAAAAATCCCCTTGAAATGCCCCAAAATCGGCAGGAATTGCCCCAAAATCGCCTCAAATTCCCTCCAGATCCCACTGGAAATGTCTCAATTCCACCCAAAGTCTGCTCCCAATCTTCTAAAATTCAAAATAATCCCCAAAATTCAAAATAATCCCCAAATTTGGGGTTTTTACCCCAAAAATCTGCATTGAATTTTCCCAAAATCGGCAGGAATTGCCCCAAAATCGCCTCAAATTCCCTCCAAATCCCACTGGAAATGTCTCAATTCCACCCAAAGTCTGCTCCCAACCCCTCAAAATTCAAATTAATCCCCAAAATTCAAAATAATCCCCAAAATTTGGGGTTTTTACCCCAAAATTCCCCCTTGAAATGCCCCAAAATCGGCAGGAATTGTCCCAAAATCGCCTCAAATTCCCTCCAAATCCCCCTGGAAATGTCTCAATTCTTCCCCAAAATCTGCTCCCAATCCCTCAAAATTCAAATTAATTCCCAAAATTCAAAATAATCCCAAATTTGGGGTTTTTACCCCAAAAATCCCCATTGAAATGCCCCAAAATCGGCAGGAATTGGCCCAAAATCGCCTCAAATTCCCTCCAAATCCCACTGGAAATGCCCTGATTTCCACCCAAAGTCTGCTCCTAATCTTCTAAAATTCAAAATAATCCCCAAAATTTAAAATAATCCTCAAAATTTAAAATATTCCCCCAAATTTGGGGTTTTTACCCCAAAAAATCCCCTAAAAATCCCCAAAAAATCCTCTTGAAATGCCCCAAAATCGGCAGGAATTGCCCCAAAATCGCCTCAAATTCCCTCCAAATCCCACTGGAAATGTCTCAATTCCACCCAAAGTCTGCTCCCAATCCCCTAAAATTCAAAATAATTCCCCAAATTCCCCAAAATCCCCCAAATTTGGGGTTTTTACCCCAAAATTCCCCATTGAATTTTCCCAAAATTGGCAGGAATTGGCCCAAAATCGCCTCAAATTCCCTCCAAATCCCACTGGAAATGTCTCAATTCCACCCAAAGTCTGCTCCCAATCCCCTAAAATTCAAAATAATTCCACAAATTCCCCAAAATCCCCCAAATTTGTGGCTTTTACCCAAATTTTTGGCTTAAAACCCCCCAATTTTGGGTTCAAACCCCCCAATTTTGGTTGAAATCTCTGAATTTGGGTTGAAACCCCCCAATTTTGGGTTTTTACCCAGATTTTTGAGGTTGAAATCTCCCAATTTGATTTCAAACCCCCCAATTTTGGCTTAAAACCCCCCAATTTTGGGCTAAAATCTCCCAATTTCGAGTTCAAACCCCCCATTTTGAGCTCAAACCCCCCAATTTTGACTTCAACCCCCCCAGTTTGAGTTCAACCCCCCAATTTGGGTTCAAACCCCCCAATTTCGAGTTCAACCCCCCCAATTTGATTTCAAACCCCCCAATTTCGAGTTCAACCCCCCCAATTTTGGGCTAAAATCTCCCAATTTTGAGTTCAAACCCCCCAATTTTGGGGTCAAACCCCCCAATTTTGAGTTCAAACTCCCCAATTTGTTTTCAAACCCCCCAATTTGGGGTCAAATCCCCCAACTTTGGGGTTTTTACCCAGATTTTTGAGTTCAACCCCCCCCAATTCGAGTTCAACCCCCCCAATTTTGGGGTCAACCCCCCCAATTCGAGTTCAACTCCCCCAATTTTGGGGTCAAACCCCCCAATTTGGTTTCAAACCCCCCAATTTTGGCTTGAAATCTCCCAATTTTGGGGTCAAACCGCCCGATTTAGGGTTGAAAGCCCCCAATTTTGGCTTAAAATCTCTCAATTTTGGGGTCAAACCCCCCAATTTTGGGCTAAAATCTCCCAATTTTGAGTTCAAACCCCTCAATTTTGGGGTCAAACCCCCCGATTTTGGGGTCAGCCCCCCCAATTTCGAGTTCAACCCCCCCAATTTGGGGTCAAACCCCCCAATTTTGGGCTAAAATCTCCCAATTTTGATTTCAAACCCCCCAATTTTGAGTTCAACCCCCCCCCAATTTTGGGTTCAAACCCCCCAATTTTGGGGTCAACCCCCCCAATTTGATTTCAAACCCCCCAATTTGGGGTCAAACCCCCCAATTTTGGGCTAAAATCTCCCAATTTGAGTTCAACCCCCCCAATTTGATTTCAAACCCCCCAATTTTGGGTTCAAACCCCCCAATTTTGGGGTTTTTACCCAGATTTTTGAGTTCAACCCCCCCAATTTTGGGGTCAACCCCCCAATTTTGGGTTCAAACCCCCCAATTTTCAGGTTGAAATCCCCAATTTTGGGTTAAAATCTCCCAATTTCAAGTTCAAACCCCCCAATTTTGGGTTCAAACCCCTCAATTTTGGGGTCAAACCCTCCAATTTTGGGCTAAAACCCCCCAATTTGATTTCAAACCCCCCAATTTGGGGTCAAACCCCCCAATTTTGGCTTAAAACCCCCCAATTTTGGGCTAAAATCTCCCAATTTCGAGTTCAAACCCCCCATTTTGAGCTCAAACCCCCCAATTTTGACTTCAACCCCCCCAGTTTGGGTTCAACCCCCCAATTTGGGTTCAACCCCCCCAATTTCGAGTTCAACCCCCCAATTTCGAGTTCAACCCCCCCAATTTGATTTCAAACCCCCCAATTTTGGGCTAAAATCTCCCAATTTCGAGTTCAACCCCCCCCAATTCGAGTTCAACGCCCCCCAATTTGATTTCAAACCCCCCAATTTTGGGGTCAACCCCCCCAGTTTGGTTTCAAACCCCCCAATTTTGGGGTTTTTACCCAGATTTTTGAGTTCAACCCCCCCAATTTGATTTCAAACCCCCCCAATTTTAGGTTCAACCCCCCCAATTTCGAGTTCAACCCCCCCAATTTGATTTCAAACCCCCCAATTTTGGGCTAAAATCTCCCAATTTGAGTTCACCCCCCCCAATTTCGAGTTCAAACCCCCCAATTTTGGGTTCAACCCCCCCAATTTGATTTCAACCCCCCCAATTTTGGGGTCAAACCCCCCAATTTTGGCTTGAAATCTCCCAATTTTGAGTTCAAACCCCCCAATTTTGATTTCAAACCCCCCAATTTTGGGGTCAAACCCCCCAATTTCGAGTTCAAACCCCCAAATTTGGCTTAAAACCCCCCAATTTTGGGCTAAAATCTCCCAATTTTGAGTTCAAACCCCCCAATTTCAAGTTCAACCCCCCCAATTTTGGGTTCAAACCCCCCAATTTTGGGTTCAAACCCCCCAATTTTGGGGTCAAACCCCCCAATTTGGGTTCAAACCCCCCAATTTCGAGTTCAACCCCCCCAATTTGATTTCAAACCCCCCAATTTTGGGCTAAAATCTCCCAATTTTGAGTTCAAACCCCCCAATTTTTATTTCAAACCCCCCAATTTCGAGTTAAACCCCCCAATTTGAGTTCAAACCCCCCAATTTTGGGGTTTTTACCCAGATTTTCGAGTTCAACCCCCCCAATTTCGAGTTCAACCCCCCCAATTTCGAGTTCAAACCCCCCAATTTCGAGTTCAAACCCCCCAATTTGATTCCACCCCCCCCAATTTGGGGTCAAACCCCCCAATTTTGGGCTAAAATCTCCCAATTTTGATTTCCTACCCCCGAATTTTGGGTTCAACCCCCCCAATTTTGGGGTCAAAGCCCCCAATTTGTTTTCAAACCCCCCAATTTTGGGTTTAAACCCCCCAATTTTGGGTCAAATCCCCAATTTTGGCTTGAAATCTCCCAATTTTGGGGTCAAACCCCCCAATTTTGGGCTAAAATCTCCCAATTTTGATTTCAAACTCCCCAATTTGGGGTCAAATCCCCCAATTTTGGGGTTTTTACCCAGATTTTTGAGTTCAAACTCCCCAATTTTGAGTTCAACCGCCCCAATTTTGGGTTCAAACCCCCTCAATTTGGGTTCAACCCCCCGATTTTGGGTTCAAACCCCCAATTTTGGGGTCAACCCCCCCAATTTGGGGTCAAACCCCCCAATTTTGGTTTCAAACCCCCCAATTTTCAGGTTGAAATTCTCAATTTTGGATTGAAATCTCCCAATTTTGGGTAAAAATCTCCCAATTTCAAGTTCAAACCCCCCAATTTGATTTCAACCCCCCCAATTTTTATTTCAACCCCCCCAATTTTGGGTTCAAACCCCCCAATTTTGGGTTCAAACCCCCCAATTTTGGGGTCAAACCCCCCAATTTCGAGTTCAACCCCCCCAATTTGATTTCAAACCCCCCAATTTTGGGCTAAAATCTCCCAATTTTGAGTTCAACCCCCCCAATTTGGGTTCAAACCCCCCAATTTTGGGGTCAAACCCCTCAATTTTGGGGTTTTTACCCAGATTTTTGAGTTAAAACCCCCAATTTCGAGTTCAACCCCCCAATTTGGGTTCAAACCCCCCAATTTTTATTTCAAACCCCCCAATTTTGGCTTAAAACCCCCGAAATTTGGGCTAAAATCCCCCAATTTTGAGTTCAACCCCCCCAATTTTGACTTCAACCCCCCCAGTTTGGGTTCAACCCCCCAATTTTGGGTTCAAACCCCCCAATTTTGGGTTCAAGCCCCCCAATTTTGGGACAAATCCCCAATTTGGGCTAAAATCTCCCAATTTTGATTTCAAACCCCCCAATTTTGGGGTCAAATCCCCCAATTTTGGGGTTTTTACCCAGATTTTCGAGTTCAAACCCCTCAATTTGATTTCAAACCCCCCAATTTTGGGTTCAAACCCCCCAATTTTGGGGTCAAACCCCCCAATTTTGGGGTCAACCCCCCCAATTTGATTTCAAACCCCCCAATTTTGGGCTAAAATCTCCCAATTTGAGTTCAACCCCCCCCCAATTCGAGTTCAACCCCCCCAATTTGGGGTCAAACCCCCCAATTTTGGGCTAAAATCTCCCAATTTGAGTTCAACCCCCCCAATTTGAGTTCAACCCCCCCAATTTGATTTCAAACCCCCCAATTTTGGGCTAAAATCTCCCAATTTGAGTTCAACCCCCCCAATTTTGGGGTCAACCCCCCCAGTTTGGTTTCAAACCCCCCAATTTTGGGGTTTTTACCCAGATTTTCGAGTTCAACCCCCAATTTGGGTTCAAACCCCCCAATTTTGGGGTCAAACCCCCCAATTTTGGGCTAAAATCTCCTAATTTCGAGTTCAAACCCCTCAATTTTGGGTTCAACCCCCCCAATTTTGGGGTCAGTCCCCCCGATTTTGGGCTAAAATCTCCCAATTTTGAGTTCAAACCCCTCAATTTTGGGTTCAACCCCCCCAATTTTGAGTTCAAACCCCCCCAATTTTGAGTTAAACCCCCCGATTTTGGGGTCAAACCCCCCAAATTTGGGTTTTTTTTCCCCATTTCCAGGATGATCGTGGGGCTGCTGGCCGGGCTGCTGCTGGGCAGGCTCGGTTACTACGCCGCCCTGAGCTGGTGCTGCCTCAGCATCTTCATCTTCACGGTCAGTTTGGGGCCACTCGGGGCCTTTTTGGGCAATTTGGGCCTTTTGGGGCAATTTGGGGTTTTTTTGGGTAATTTGGGGTTTTTTGGGGTAATTTGGGGTGTGCAAGACTGGCAGAAATTCTCAGGAATTTGCTCCAAATTTCCAAGAATTCACCAAAATTTCATCCTCAAAATGATGCCCAGGGAGGGGTTGTGCTTCCCTCTCGGATTTTTGGGGGATTTTTAGGGGATTTTGGGGTTTTTTGGGGTTTTTAGTGCCTGAGGGGTCGATCCCAAGGTTCCAAATCCCAAATTTTCCCAATTTCCCCCCAGATCCGGAGGCTGAGGCTGAAGCTGCTATGGAAGGCTCTGACCGAGGGGATTTTGGGGTCAATTTTGGGGATTTTGGGGCCAATTTTGGGGTTTTGGGGCCAATTTTGGGGTTTTGGGGCCAATTTTGGGCATTTTGGGGCCAATTTTGGACATTTTGGGGCCGAATTTTGGGGGTTTTCAATGGGATTTTTGTGTGAATTTTGGCCTTTTTCAGGTTTTTTTTGCTCCCCAATCCCAAATTTTCCCAATTTTCCCCCAGATCCGGACGCTGAGGCTGAAGCTGCTGTCGGAGGCGGCGGCCGAGGGGGTTTGGGGCCGATTTTGGGGATTTTGGGGCCGATTTTGGGATTTTGGGGCCGATTTTGGGGATTTTCGGGCCGATTTTGGGCATTTTGGGGCTGATTTTGGGGATTTTGGGGCCGATTTTGGGGATTTTGGGGCCAATTTTGGGGGTTCTAAGGCCGATTTTGGGGGTTTGGGGCCGATTTTGGGGATTTTGGGGCCGATTTTGGGGATTTTGGGGCCGATTTTGGGGGTTTTCAATGGGATTTTTGTGGGAATTTCGGCCTTTTTCAGGTTTTTTTTGCTCCCAAATCCCAAATTTTCCCAATTTCCCCCAGATCCGGAGGCTGAGGCTGAAGCTGCTCTGGGAGGCTCTGACCGAGGGGGTTTGGGGCCAATTTTGGGGATTTTGGGGCCGATTTTGGGGTTTTGGGGCCGATTTTGGGGATTTTGGGGCCGATTTTGGGATTTTGGGGCCGATTTTGGGGATTTTGAGGCCGATTTTGGGGTTTTGGGGCCGATTTTGGGGTTTTGGGGCCGATTTTGTTGGTTTTCACTGGGACTTTTGTGGGAATTTCGGCCTTTTTTAGGTTTTTTTTGCTCCCAAATCCCAAATTTTCCCAAATTCCCCCCAGATCCGGAGGCTGAGGCTGAAGCTGCTCTGGGATGCTCTGACCGAGGGGGTTTGGGGCCAATTTTGGGGATTTTGGGGCCGATTTTGGGATTTTGGGGCCGATTTTGGGGGTTTTGAGGCCAATTTTGGGGATTTTGAGGCCAATTTTGGGGTTTTGGGGCCGATTTTGGGGTTTTGGGGCCGATTTTGTTGGTTTTCACTGGGACTTTTGTGGGAATTTCGGCCTTTTTTAGGTTTTTTTTGCTCCCAAATCCCAAATTTTCCCAAATTCCCCCCAGATCCGGAGGCTGAGGCTGAAGCTGCTCTGGGATGCTCTGACCGAGGGGGTTTGGGGCCAATTTTGGGGATTTTGGGGCCGATTTTGGGATTTTGGGGCCGATTTTGGGGGTTTTGAGGCCAATTTTGGGGATTTTGAGGCCAATTTTGGGGATTTTGGGGCCAATTTTGGGGTTTTGGGGCCGATTTTGGGGATTTTGGGGCCGATTTTGGGGATTTTGGGGCCGATTTTGGGGATTTTGGGGCCGATTTTGGGGGTTTAGGAGCCGATTTTGTTGGTTTTCACTGGGATTTTTGTGGGAATTTCGGCCTTTTTCAGGTTTTTTTTGCTCCCAAATCCCAAATTTTCCCATTTTTCCCCCAGATCCGGAGGCTGAGGCTGAAGCTGCTCTGGGATGCTCTGACCGAGGGGGTTTGGGGCCGATTTTGGGGATTTTGGGGCCAATTTTGGGGTTTTGGGGCTGATTTTGGGGTTTTGGGGCCGATTTTGGGGTTTTGGGGCCGATTTTGGGGATTTTGGGGCCAATTTTGGGGATTTTGAGGCCAATTTTGGGGATTTTGGGGCCGATTTTGGGGATTTTGGGGTCAATTTTGGGGATTTTGGGGCCAATTTTGGGGATTTTGGGGCCGATTTTGGGGTTTTGGGGCCGATTTTGTTGGTTTTCAATGGGATTTTTGTGGGAATTTCGGCCTTTTTTAGGTTTTTTTTGCTCCCAAATCCCAAATTTTCCCAATTTCCCCTCAGATTCAGACGCTGAGGCTGAAGCTGCTCTGGGATGCTCTGACCGAGGGGGTTTGGGGCCGATTTTGGGGATTTTGGGGCCAATTTTGGGGATTTTGGGGCCGATTTTGGGGATTTTGGGGCCGATTTTGGGGATTTTGGGGCCGATTTTGGGGTTTTGTGGCCGATTTTGGGGATTTTGGGGCCGATTTTGGGGGTTCAAAGTCAAATTTTGTTGCTTTTCAATGGGATTTTTGTGGGAATTTCGGCCTTTTTTAGGTTTTTTTTGCTCCCCAATCCCAAATTTCCCCAATTTCCCCCCAGATCCGGACGCTGAGGCTGAAGCTGCTCTGGGAGGCTCTGACCGAGGGGGTTTGGGGCCGATTTTGGGGATTTTGGGGCCGATTTTGGGGATTTTGGGGCCGATTTTGGGGATTTTGGGGCCGATTTTGGGGATTTTGGGGCCAATTTTGGGGTTTTTGGGGCCGATTTTGGGGATTTTGGGGCCGATTTTTGGGATTTTGGGGCCGATTTTGGGATTTTGGGGCCGATTTTGGGGGTTTTCAATGGGATTTTTGTGGGAATTTCGGCCTTTTTTAGGTTGTTTTTGCTCCCCAATCCCAAATTTCCCCATTTTTCCCCCAGATCCGGAGGCTGAGGCTGAAGCTGCTCTGGGATGCTCTGACCGAGGGGGTTTGGGGCCGATTTTGGGGATTTTGGGGCCGATTTTGGGGATTTTGGGGCCGATTTTGGGGATTTTGAGGCCGATTTTGGGGATTTTGGGGCCGATTTTGGGGATTTTGGGGCCAATTTTGGGGATTTTGGGGCCAATTTTGGGGATTTTGGGGCCAATTTTGGGGATTTTGGGGCCGATTTTGGGGATTTTGGGGCCGAATTTGGGGATTTTGGGGCCGATTTTGGGGGTTCAAAGTCCAATTTTGTTGCTTTTCAATGGGATTTTTGTGGGAATTTCGGCCTTTTTTTAGGTTTTTTTTGCTCCCCAATCCCAAATTTCCCCAATTTTCCCCCAGATCCGGACGCTGAGGCTGAAGCTGCTCTGGGAGGCTCTGACCGAGGGGGTTTGGGGCCGATTTTGGGGATTTTGGGGCCGATTTTGGGGTTTTGGGGCCGATTTTGGGGGTTTTCAATGGGATTTTTGTGGGAATTTTGGACTTTTTTAGGTTTTTTTTGCTCCTAAATCCCAAATTTTCCCCAGATCCGGAGGCTGAGGCTGAAGCTGCTCCGGGATGCTCTGACCGAGGGGTTTTGGGGCCAATTTTGGGGATTTTGGGGCCGATTTGGGGGTTTTGGGGCCGATTTTGGGGATTTTGGGGCCGATTTTAGGGATTTTCAATGGGATTTTTGTGGGAATTTCGGCCTTTTTTAGGTTTTTTTTGCTCCCCAATCCCAAATTTTCCCAAATTCCCCCCAGATCCGGACGCTGAGGCTGAAGCTGCTCTGGGATGCTCTGACCGAGGGGATTTTGGGGTCAATTTTGGGGATTTTGGGGTCAATTTTGGGGATTTTGGGGCCGATTTGGGGGATTTTGGGGCCGATTTTGGGGCCGATTTTGGGGATTTTGGGGCCAATTTTGGGGATTTTGGGGCCGATTTTGGGGATTTTGGGGCCAATTTTGGGGATTTTGGGGCCGATTTTGGGGATTTTGGGGCCAATTTTGGGGATTTTGGGGCCAATTTTGGGGATTTTGAGGCCAATTTTGGGGATTTTGGGGCCAATTTTGGGGATTTTGGGGCCGATTTTGGGGTTTTGGAGCCGATTTTGGGGATTTTGGGGCCGATTTTGGGGGTTCAGAGTCCAAATTTGGGGGTTTTCAATGGGATTTTTGTATGAATTTCGGCCCTTTTTTAGGTTTTTTTTGCTCCCAAATCCCAAATTTTCCCCAGATCCGGAGGCTGAGGCTGAAGCTGCTCTGGGAGGCTCTGACTGAGGGGGTTTGGGGCCGATTTTGGGGATTTTGGGGCCGATTTTGGGGATTTTGGGGCCAATTTTGGGGATTTTGGGGCCAATTTTGGGGATTTTGGGGCCGATTTTGTTGGTTTTCAATGGGATTTTTGTGGGAATTTCGACCTTTTTTAGGTTTTTTTTGCTCCTAAATCCCAAATTTCCCCCAGATCCGGAGGCTGAGGCTGAAGCTGCTCTGGGAGGCTCTGACCGAGGGGGTTTGGGGCCGATTTTGGGGATTTTGGGGCCGATTTTGGGGGTTCAAAGTCCAATTTTGGGGGTTTTCAATGGGGTTTTTGTGGGAATTTCGGCCTTTTTTAGCTTTTCTTTGCTCCCCAATCCCAAATTTCCCCATTTTTGCCCCAGATCCGGACGCTGAGGCTGAAGCTGCTGTCGGAGGCGGCGGCCGAGGGGGTTTTGGTGCGGGGGGCCAAGAACCAGCTGCGGATGTACCTGACCATGGCCATCGCCGCTGCCCAGCCCCTCTTCATGTACTGGCTCACCTTCCACCTGCTCAGGTGAGCCCCAAACCTGCCCAGAACTCCCAGAAAAAATCCCAGAATTCCCAGGAAAAAATCCCGGAATTTCAGCATTTCACCCCAAAAAAATCCCATTTTTTGTCGCTTTTAATAAAGGAAATTTGAGGAGTTTTGGTGTTTTTGTGATGAATTTTTGGGGGTTTATCCCAATTTTTGGAGGTTTGGATATTGGGGAGAAACCCTGGAATTGCCAAATCCTGGAAAAATCCCGGAATTGCAGAGTTTGCCCCCAAAATTCCCATTTTTTGTCACTTTAATAAAGGGAATTTGGTGTTTTTGGGCTGAATTTTTTGGGGTTTATCCCAATTTTTGGAGGGTTTGGATATTGAGGAGAAACCCCTGAACACCCTGAGACCCAGAATTCCCAGAAATCTCCTGGAATTCCCAGGAAAAATCCCAGAATTTCAGCATTTCCACCCAAAAAAATCCCATTTTTTGTCGCTTTAATAAAGGAAATTTGAGGAGTTTTGTGATTATTTTTGGGGGATTTTTGGGGTTTATCCCAATTTTTGGGGGGTTTGGATATTGAGGAGAAACCCTGGAATTGCCAAATCCTGGAAAAATCCCGGAATTGCAGAGTTTGCCCCCAAAAATTCCCATTTTTTGTCACTTTAATAAAGGAAATTTGAGGAGTTTTGTGATTATTTTTGGGGGATTTTTGGGGTTTTTCCCAATTTTTGGAGGGTTTGGATATTGGGGAGAAACCCCTGAACACCCTGAGACCCAGAATTCCCAGAAATCTCCTGGAATTCCCAGGAAAAAATCCCAGAATTTCAGCATTTCCACCCAAAAAAATCCCGTTTTTTGTCACTTTAACAAAGGAAATTTGAGGAGTTTTGGTGTTTTTGTGATGAATTTTTTGGGGTTTATCCCAATTTTTGGGGGGTTTGGATATTGAGGAGAAACCCTGGAATTGCCAAATCCTGGAAAAATCCCGGAATTGCAGAGTTTGCCCCCAAATTCCCATTTTTTGTCACTTTAATAAAGGAAATTTGGTGTTTTTGTGCTGATTTTTTGGGGATTTTTGGGGTTTATCCCAATTTTTGGGGGGTTTGGATATTGGGGAGAAACCCTGGAATTGCCAAATCCTGGAAAAATCCCGGAATTGCAGAGTTTGCCCCCAAAATTCCCATTTTTTGTCACTTTAATAAAGGAAATTTGAGGAGTTTTATCCCATTTTTGGTCACTTTGAAGTCATTTTACCCCATTTTTAATTCCCTTTATCCCATTTTTATTCATTTTTAATCCACTTTATCCATTTTAATTCATTTTTAATCCACTTTATCCCATTTTTATTCAATTTTATCCCAGTTTTATTCATTTTTAATCCATTTTATCCCATTTTTATTCATTTTAAATCCATTTTATCCCATTTTTAATCCATTTTATCCCATTTTGGGTCACTTTTAACCCACTTTACTCCATTTTTAATCATTTTTAATCCATCTTATCCCATTTATGGTCATTTTAAATCCACTTTATCCATTTTTATTCATTTTTAATCCACTTTATCCCATTTTTAATCCATTTTATCCCATTTTTAGTCATTTTTAATCCACTTTATCCCATTTTTGGTCACTTTTAACCCACTTTACTCCCTTTTTAATCATTTTAATCCATTTTATCCCATTTTTATTCACTTTTAATCCACTTTATCCCATTTTTAACCCATTTTATCCCGTTTTGGGTCATTTTTAATTCACATTTTCCCATTTTTGACCATTTTTAATTCACATTTTCCATTTTTGGTCATTTTTAATTCACATTTTCCCATTTTTGACCATTTTAACCCATTTCATCCCATTTTTGGTCACTTTTAATCCACATTTTCCCATTTTTGACCATTTTTAATTCACTTTTTTCCCTTTTTTGCTCATTTTTAACCCATTTCATCCCATTTTTGACCATTTTTAATCCATTTCATCCCATTTTTGACGATTTTTAACCCATTTCATCCCATTTTTGGTCACTTTTAATTCACATTTTCCCATTTTTGACCATTTTTAATTCACATTTTCCCATTTTGGACCATTTTTAACCCATTTCATCCCATTTTTGACCATTTTCAATCCACATTTCTCCCATTTTTGACCATTTTAACCCATTTCATCCCATTTTTGACCGCTTTTAATTCACATTTTCCCATTTTTGACCATTTTAAATTCACATTTCTCCCATTTTTGCTCATTCTCCACCCATTTCATCCCATTTTGGTCACTTTAATGAACAAAAATTCACATTTTTCGCACAGCACGATAACACTGAGAGCTGGGGGAGGGGCCCCCGTTTTTTGGGGAGGATTGGGGGATTTTGGGAGGATTTTGGGGGGATTTTGGGGGTTTTGGGTCATTCCAGGGACTGCAGCATCAGCAGCTGCTTCAGCACCTTGGTCTGGCTGGTCTCACGGATCTCCCCGGCCAGGAACATCTCGTCCACCACCGTGTACACCTGGAAAAGGCCAAAAAATCCACATTTCAGACAAATTCAGGCAAAAATCGGCAAAAACCAGCCCAAAATACCCCAGAAATGGCTAAAAATGACCCAGAAATGGCTAAAATGGCTAAAAATGTCCCAAAAATGACCCAAAAATGACCCAAAACCCGGCCAGGAACATCTCGTCCACCACCGTGTACACCTGGAAAGGCCAAAAAATCCACATTTCAGACAAATTCGGGCAAAAATCCGCAAAAACCAGCCCAAAATACCCAGAAATGGCTAAAATCAGCAAAAACCACCCCAGAAATGGCTAAAATGACCCAAAAAGACCCAAAATCAGCCCAAAACCCAGCCAGGAACATCTCGTCCACCACCGTGTACACCTGGAAAGGCCAAAAAATCCACATTTCAGACAAATTCGGGCAAAAATCCGCAAAAAACAGCCCAAAATACCCCAGAAATGGCTAAAAATGACACAGAAATGGCTAAAATGACCCCAAATGACCCCAAATCAGCCCAAAACCCAGCCAGGAATGTCTCATCCATCACTGCCTGCACCTAAAAAGGCCAAAAATCCAAATTTCAGACAAATTCAGCAAAAATCGGCAAAAACCAGCCCAAAATACCCCAGAAATGCCTAAAAATGACCCAAAAATGGCTAAAAATGGCCCAAAATGACCCAAAAATGACCCAAAACCCAGCCAGGAATGTCTCATCCATCACTGTGTGCACCTAAAAAGGCCAAAAATCCAAATTTCAGACAAATTCAGGCAAAAATCGGCAAAAACCAGCCCAAAATACCAGAAAAATGGCTAAAATGACCCAAAATGGCTAAAAATGACCCCAAAATGACCCAAAAATGGCTAAAAATGACCCAAAATAACCCAAAAATGACCCAAAACCCAGCCAGGAACATCTCATCCACCACCATGTACACCTGAAAAGGCCAAAAAATCCAAATTTCAGACAAAATCGGGCAAAAATCCGCAAAAACCAGCCCAAAATACCCCAGAAATGGCTAAAAATGACCCCAAAATGGCTAAAAATGACCCCAAAATGGCTAAGAATGGCTAAAAATGACCCAAAATGACCCAAAAATGACCCAAAACCCAGCCAGGAATGTCTCATCCATCACTGTGTGCACCTGAAAAGGCCAAAAATCCAAATTTCAGACAAATTCAGGCAAAAATCTGCAAAAAATTGGCAAAATCACCCCAAAAATGGCTAAAAATGACCCAAAAATGGCTAATAATGACCCAAAATGACCCAAAATCAGCCCAAATTATCCCAAAATGGCAAAATTCTCCCAAAATCAACCCAAAACAGCCAAAATTATCCCAAAATCCGCCCAAAACCAGCCCAAAATGGGCCAAAATCAGCAAAAATTATCCCAAAAGGGCCAAAATCAGCCCAAATTATCCCAAAATCAGCAAAAATCCCCCCAAAACCAGCCCAAAATGGCCAAAATCAGCCCAAATTATCCAAAATCAGCAAAAAATCACCCCAAAATCTGCCTAAATCACCCCAAAATCAGCCCAAATTATCCCAAAATCAGCCCAAATTATCCAAAATCAGCAAAAATCCCCCCAAAATCAGCCCAAATTATCCAAAATCAGCAAACTTATCCCAAAATGGGCCAAAATCACCCCAAAATCAGCAAAAATAACCCCAAAATCAGCTCAAAATCAGCCCAAATTATCCCAAAATGGGCCCAAATCACCCCAAATCAGCCCAAATCACCCCAAAATCAGCAAAAATTATCCCAAAATGGGCCAAAATCAGACCAAATTATCCCAAAATCAGCAAAAATCCCCCCAAAATCAGCAAAAATCACCCCAAAACCAGCCCAAAAAGGGCCAAAATCAGCCCAAATTATCCCAAAATGGGCAAAAATTCCCCCAAAATCAGCCCAAAATGGGCCAAAATCAGCCCAAAATGGGCCAAAATCAGCCCAAATTATCCCAAAATCAGCAAAAACCAGCCCAAAATGGGCCAAAATCAGCCCAAATTATCCCAAAATGGGCCAAAATCACCCCAAATCAGCAAAAATCCCCCCAAAATCAGCAAAAATTATCCCAAAATGGGCCAAAATCAGCCCAAATTATCCCAAAATCAGCAAAAATCCCCCCAAAATCAGCAAAAATCCCCCCAAAATCAGCCCAAAATGGGCCAAAATCAGCCCAAAAAGGGCCAAAATCAGCCCAAATTATCCCAAAATCAGCAAAAATCCCCCCAAAATCTGCCCAAATTATCCCAAAATCAGCAAACTTATCCCAAAATGGGCCAAAATCTCCCCAAAATCAGCAAAAATCACCCCAAAATCAGCTCAAAATTAGCCCAAATTATCCCAAAACGGGCCCAAATCACCCCAAATTACTGAAAATTATCTCAAAATCAGCAAACTTATCCCAAAATGGGCCAAAATCAGCCCAAAATCAGCAAAAATCCCCCCAAAATCAGCTCAAAACCAGCCCAAACCACCCCAAAAAGGCCCAAAATCAGAAAAAATCGCCCCAAAATGACTGAAAGTGATCCCAAATCAGCCCCAAAATCAGCCCAAATTATCCCAAAATGGGCCCAAATCGCCCCAAATTAGTGAAAATTATCCCCAAATCAGCCCAAATCACCCCAAAATCAGCAAAAACCCCCCCAAAATCAGCCCAAACCAGCCCAAATTATCCCAAAATCAGCAAAAATCACCCCAAAATCTGCCTAAATCACCCCAAAATCAGCAAAGCTTATCCCAACATGGGCCAAAATTATCCCAAATCAGCAAAAATCACCCCAAAATCCGAAAAAATCCCCCCAAAATCAGCAATAATAACCCCAAAATGGGCCAAAATCCCCCCAAAATCTGCCTAAATCACCCCAAAATCAGCAAGCTTATCCAAAATGGGCCAAAATCAGCCCAAAATCAGCAAAAATCACCCCAAAATCAGCTCAAAATCAGCCCAAACCACCCCAAAATCAGCAAAAATCACCCCAAAATTATCCCAAAATCAGCCCAAACCACCCCAAAATCAGCAAAAATCAGCAAAAATCAGCAAAAATCAGCCTAAATCCCCCCAAAATTATCCCAAAATGGGCCCAAATCATCCCAAAATGGCCCAAAATCAGAAAAAAAATCTCCCCAAAATGACTGAAAGTGATCCCAAATCAGCCCCCAAATCAGCCAAGAGCCCCAGAATCCCCCCGGGACCCCTCCCCAATTAATGAACCCCTCCCCAATTAATGAACCCCTCCCTAATTAATGAACCCCTCCCCCAATTAATGAACCCCTCCCCAATTAATGAACCCCTCCCCAATTAATGAGCCTCTCCCCCAATTAATGAACCCCTCCCCAATTAATGAACCCTTCCCCCAAATTAATGAATCCCCCAATTAATTACCCCTCCCTAAAATAATGAACCCCTCTCCTAATTAATTACCCTCTCCCCAAATTAATTACCCCCTCCCCCAATTGATTACTCCCTCCCCAAATAACTGAACCCCCCATAACCCCTCCCCCAATTAATGAACCCCCCCAATTAATTACCCCCTCCCCCAATTAATTACTCCTTCCCCCAATTAATGAACCCCTCCCCAAATTACTGAACCCCCATGACCCCTCCCCCAATTAATGAACCCCCCAATTAATTACCCCCTCCCCCAATTAATTACTCCCTCCCCAAATTACTGAACCCCCCATGACCCCTCCCCCAATTAATTCCCCCCTCCCCCAATTAATTCCCCCCCTCCCCCAATTAATTCCCCCCTCCCCCAATTAATGAACCCCTCCCCAATTAATGAACCCCTCCCCAATTAATGAACCCTTCCCCAATTAATGAACCTCTCCCCAATTAATGAACCCCTCCCCAATTAATGAACCCTTCCCCAAATTAATGAATCCCCCAATTAATTACCCCCTCCCTAAAATAATGAACCCCTCTCCTAATTGAACCCCTCTCCTAATTAATTACCCTCTCCCCAAATTAATGAACCCCTCCCCCAATTAATTACTCCCTCCCCAAATTACTGAACCCCCCATAACCCCTCCCCCAATTAATGAACCCCTCAATTAATTCCCCCCTCCCCCAATTAATTCCCCCCTCCCCCAATTAATGAACCCCTCCCCAATTAATGAACCTCTCCCCAATTAATGAACCCCTCCCCAATTAATGAACCCTTCCCCAAATTAATGAATCCCCCAATTAATTACCCCCTCCCTAAAATAATGAACCCCTCTCCTAATTAATTACCCTCTCCCCAAATTAATGAACCCCTCCCCCAATTAATTACTCCCTCCCCAAATAACTGAACCCCCCATAACCCCTCCCCCAATTAATGAACCCCCCAATTAATTCCCCCCTCCCCCAATTAATTACCCCCTCCCCCAATTAATGAACCCCTCCCCAATTAATGAACCCCTCCCTAATTAATGAACCCCTCCCCAATTAATGAACCCCTCCCCAATTACTGAGCCCCTCCCCAATTAATGAACCTCTCCCCAATTAATGAACCCCTCCCCAATTAATGAACCCCTCCCCAAATTAATGAATCCCCCAATTAATTACCCCCTCCCTAAAATAATGAACCCCTCTCCTAATTAATTACCCTCTCCCCAAATTAATGAACCCCTCCCCCAATTAATTACTCCCTCCCCAAATTACTGAACCCCCATAACCCCTCCCCCAATTAATTCCCCCCTCCCCCAATTAATTCTCCCCTCCCCCAATTAATTCCCCCCTCCCCAATCAATTACCCCCTCCCCCAATTAATTACTCCCTCCACCAATTAAGGAACCCCTCCCCAAATTACTGAACCCCCCCATAACCCCTCCCCCAATCAATTCCCCCTCCCCCAATTAATGACCCCCCCCAATTAATGAACCCCTCCCCCAATCAACTCCCCCCTCCCCAATTAATTCCCCCCTCCCCAATCAACTCCCCCCTCCCCCAATTAATTCCCCCCTCCCCCAATCAATTCCCCCCTCCCCCAATTAATGACCCCCCCCAATTAATTCCCCCCTCCCCCAATCAATTCCCCCCTCCCCTAATTACCCCCTCCCCTAACGAAGAATTAATTACCTTGTAGAAGTTGAAGACGAGGTCGAGCTCGCAGACGTTGTGGAAATACTCGTTGAGCACCTGGGGGGGCCCAGTTCGTTAATTAATTAATTCATTAATTAATGAGCACCCCCAATCAACGCCTGGGGGGGCTCATTAGGGCCGGGGGGCTAACGAGGGAGCTAATTAGGGGTAATTAGCCCACCTCCACGAAGTTGTGGATGGCCTCCAGGTAGGCCAGGTTGTTGTCGGTGACGTCGACGCAGATGCAGAAGTAGAGGCCGGCATAGCGGCGGTAAATGATCTTGAAATTGCGGAACTGGGACAAACTGGGAGTTACTGGGAGGGACTGGAGGGACTGGGAGGGACTGGGACGGACTGGGATCAAACTGGGAGGGACTGGGAGGGACTGGGATCAACTGGGAGGGACTGGGGGCACTGAGCCCGGCGTAGCGGCGGTAAATGATCTTGAAATTGCGGAACTGGGACAAACTGGAGTTACTGGGAGGGACTGGGATGGACTGGGAGGGACTGGGAGGGACTGGGATCAACTGGGAGGGACTGGAGGGACTGGGATCAAACTGGGAGGGACTGGGAGGGACTGGGATCAAACTGGGAGGGACTGGGGGCACTGGAGCCGGGCGTAGCGGCGGTAAATGATCTTGAAATTGCGGAACTGGGACGAACTGGGAGTTACTGGGAGGGACTGGGAGGGACTGGGAGGGACTGGGAAGGACTGGGAGAGACTGGGATCAACTGGAGGGACTGGGATGGACTGGGAGGGACTGGGAGGGACTGGGGGCACTGGAGCCCGGCGTAGCGGCGGTAAATGATCTTGAAATTGCGGAACTGGGGAACTGGGAGTTACTGGGAGGGACTGGGAGGGACTGGAGTTACTGGAGGGAGACTGGAGGGACTGGGAGGGACTGGATCAAACTGGGAGGGACTGGCATCAAACTGGGAGGGACTGGGATGGACTGGGAGGGACTGGGAGAGACTGGGATCAAACTGGGAGGGACTGGGGGCACTGGAGCCGGGCGTAGCGGCGGTAAATGATCTTGAAATTGCGGAACTGGGACAAACTGGGAGTTACTGGGAGGGACTGGGAGGGACTGGGAGGGACTGGGAGGGACTGGGATCAAACTGGGAGGGACTGGGAGGGACTGGGAGGGACTGGGATCAAACTGGGAGGGACTGGGAGGGACTGGGAGGGACTGGGATCAAACTGGGAGGGACTGGGATGGGCTGGGAGGGACTGGGAGGGACTGGGATCAAACTGGGACGGACTGGGAGGGACTGGGAGGGACTGGGATCAAACTGGGAGGGACTGGGAGAGACTGGGGGCACTGGAGCCGGGCGTAGCGGCGGTAAATGTTCTTGAAATTGCGGAACTGGGACAAACTGGGAGTTACTGGGAGGGACTGGGACGGACTGGGACAGACTGGGAGGGACTGGGAGAGATGGGGATGGAATGGGATCAAACTGGGAGGGACTGGGAGGGACTGGGATCAAACTGGGAGGGACTGGGAGGGACTGGGATGGACTGGGATCAAACTGGGAGGGACTGGGATCAAACTGGGAGGGACTGGGATCAAACTGGGAGGGACTGGGAGGGACTGGGAGGGACTGGGGGCACTGGAGCCGGGCGTAGCGGCGGTAAATGATCTTGAAATTGCGGAACTGGGACAAACTGGGAGTTACTGGGAGGGACTGGGACGGACTGGGAGGGACTGGGAGGGACTGGGAGGGACTGGGATCAAACTGGGAGGGACTGGGATGGACTGGGAGGGACTGGGAGGGACTGGGGGCACTGGAGCCCGGCGTAGCGGCGGTAAATGATCTTGAAATTGCGGAACTGGGACAAACTGGGAGTTACTGGGAGGGACTGGGAGGGACTGGGATCAAAGTGGGAGGGACTGGGATCAAACTGGGAGGGACTGGGAGGGACTGGGAGGGACTGGGAGGGACTGGGAGGGACTGGGATGGACTGGGATGGACTGGGATCAAACTGGGAGGGACTGGGATGGACTGGGGGAGAATGGGAGGGACTGGGATCAAATTGGGAGGGACTGGGACCAAACTGGGAGGGACTGGGACGGACTGGGAGGGACTGGGATGGACTGGGATCAAACTGGGAGGGACTGGGGGCACTGGAGCCGGGCGTAGCGGCGGTAAATGATCTTGAAATTGCGGAACTGGGACAAACTGGGAGTTACTGGGAGGGACTGGGAGGGACTGGGATGGACTGGGAGGGACTGGGATGGACTGGGAGGGACTGGGATCAAACTGGGAGGGAACTGGGACAGACTGGGAGGGACTGGGAGGGACTGGGATGGACTGGGATCAAACTGGGAGGGACTGGGATGGACTGGGGGAGAATGGGAGGGACTGGGATCAAATTGGGAGGGACTGGGACCAAACTGGGAGGGACTGGGACGGACTGGGAGGGACTGGGTTGGACTGGGAGGGACTGGGATCAGACTGGGAGGGACTGGGAGGGACTGGGAGGGACTGGGATCAAACTGGGATGGACTGGGAGGGACTGGGAGGGACTAGGATCAAACTGGGAGGGACTGGGAGGGACTGGGAGGGACTGGGAGGGACTGGGAGGGACTGGGATCAAACTGGGATCAAACTGGGAGGGACTGGGAGGGACTGGGATCAAACTGGGATCAAACTGGGAGGGACTGGGAGGGACTGGGATCGACTGGGATGTACTGGGATCAAACTGGGATCAAACTGGAAGTGACTGGGAGGGACTGGGATGGACTGGGATCAAACTGGGAGGGACTGGGATCAAACTGGGAGGGACTGGGATCGAACTGGGAGGGACTGGGAGGGACTGGGAGGGACTGGGATCAAACTGGGAGGGACTGGGATCAAACTGGGATCAAACTGGGATGGACTGGGAGGGAGCCCAGCTCCCCCCAGAGCTCCACGAAGCCCAGTCCCCCTCATCCTCCCTCTAAAAAAACGGCATTTTGGGGTAAAAAATGGAATTTTGGGGGAAAAAATGGAATTTTGGGTTAAAAAATGGAATTTTGGGGTAAAACTGTGATTTTGGGGGAAAACGGGGCCATTTTGGGGTGAAAATGGAAATTTTGGGGTAAAAAATGGAATTTTGGGGTAAAACTGTGATTTTGGGGGAAAACGGGGCCATTTTGGGGTGAAAAATGGAAATTTTGGGGTAAAAAAGGTGATTACGGAGCGAATAAAGGCAATTTTGGGGTAAAAAAATGCTAATTTTGGGGTGAAACCGGTGATTTTGGGGTGGATAAAAGTTATTTTGGGATAAAAATGGCGATTTTGAGGGAAAAAAGTTTGATTTTAAGGGAAAAAATTGTGGTTTTGAAGTAAAAAATGGTGATTTTGGGGTAAAAAATGGTGATTTTGAGGGAAAAATGGTGATTTTGAGGGAAAATGGTGATTTTGGGGTAAAAAATGGTGATTTTGAGGTAAAAGAAGGTGATTTTTTTGGTTAAAAAAAGGTGATTTTGAGGTAAAAAATGGTGATTTTGGGGTAAGAAATTGTAATTTTTGAGGTAAAAAATTTTGATTTTGAGGTAAAAAAGGTGGTTTTGAGGTAAAAAAAGGTGATTTTGAGGGAAAAATGGTGATTTTGGGGTAAAAATGGTGATTTTGGGGTAAAAATGGTGATTTTTGAGGTAAAAAATGGTGATTTTGGGGTAAAAAATGGTGATTTTTGAGGTAAAAAATGGTGATTTTAGGGTAAGAAATTGTGATTTTGAGGTGAAAAATGGTGATTTTGAGGTAAAAAATTTTGACTTTGAGAGAAAAATGGTGATTTTGAGGTAAAAAAGGTGATTTTGAGGTAAAAAATTTTGATTTTGAGGGAAAAATGGTGATTTTGAGGGAAAAAAGGTGATTTTTGAGGTAAAAAATGGTGATTTTGAGGTAAAAAATGGTGGTTTTGGGGTAAAAATCTTAATTTTGAGGTAAAAAAGGTGGTTTTGAGGTGAAAAAAGGAGATTTTGAGGTGAAAAGTGGTGATTTTGGGGTAAAAAATTTTGACTTTGAGGGAAAAATGGTGATTTTGAGGGGAAAAATGGTGATTTTGGGGTAAAAATTGTGATTTTGAGGGAAAAATGGTGATTTTTGAGGTAAAAATGGTGATTTTGAGGTAAAAAAAGGTGATTTTTGAGGGAAAAATGGTGCTTTTGAGGCAAAAATGGTGATTTTAGGGTAAGAAACTGTAATTTTTGCGGTAAAAAAATTTTGATTTTGAGGTAAAAAAGGTGGTTTTGAGGTAAAAAAAGGTGATTTTGAGGGAAAAAAGGTGATTTTGGGGGAAAAAAGGTGATTTTGAGGGAAAAATGGTGATTTTGAGGGAAAAAAGGTGATTTTTGAGGTAAAAAAAGGTGATTTTTGAGGTAAGAAATGGTGATTTTGAGGTAAAAAATGGTGATTTTTGAGGTAAAAAATGGTGATTCTGGGGTAAGAAATTGTGATTTTTGAGGTAAAAAATTGTGATTTTGAGGAAAAAATGGTGATTTTGGAGTAAAAAATGGTGATTTTAAGGGAAAATTTGTGATTTTGAGGTAAAAAATTTTGACTTTGAGGGAAAAATGGTGATTTTGGCGTTAAAAATTGGGATTTGGGGGTAAAAAATGGTGATTTTGAGGGGAAAAAGGTAATTTTTGAGGTAAAATGGTGATTTTGAGGTAAAAATGGTGATTTTGGGGTAAAAAATAGTGGTTTTGGGTTAAAAATTTTAATTTTGAGGTAAGAATGGTGATTTTGAGGTAAAAAATTTTGACTTTGAGGGAAAAATGGTGATTTTGAGGGGAAAAATGGTGATTTTCGGGTAAAAAATGGTGATTTTGAGGGAAAAAAGGTGATTTTTGAGGAAAAAAGGGTGATTTTGAGGGAAAAAATGGTGATTTTGAGGGAAAAATGGTGATTTTGAGGGAAAAAAGGTGATTTTTGAGGTAAAAAATGGTGATTTTGAGGTAAAAATTCTGGTTTTGGGGTAAAAAATGGTGGTTTTGGGGTAAAAATCTTAATTTTGAGGTAAAAAAGGTGGTTTTGAGGTGAAAAAAGGAGATTTTGAGGTGAAAAGTGGTGATTTTTGAGGTAAAAAATTTTGACTTTGAGGGAAAAATGGTGATTTTGAGGGGAAAAATGGTGATTTTTGAGGGAAAAATGGTGATTTTGAGGCAATAATGGTGATTTTAGGGTAAGAAATTGTTATTTTTGAGGTAAAAATTTTTGATTTTGAGGTAAAAAAGGTGGTTATGAGGTAAAAAAAGGTGATTTTGAGGGAAAAATGGCGATTTTGGGGTAAAAAATGGTGATTTTGAGGGAAAAAAGGTGATTTTTGAGGTAAAAAATGGTGATTTTGAGGTAAAAATTCTGGTTTTGGGGTAAAAATTTTAATTTTGAGGTAAAAAAAGGTGGTTTTGAGGTGAAAAAAGGAGATTTTGAGGTGAAAAGTGGTGATTTGGGGGTTTTTACCTCGACAAAATTGGTGTGTTTGGCGTCCCTGACGGTGACGACGGCGTGAACCTCCTCGATGAGCTTCTGCTTCTCATCATCATCAAACTGCATGTACCACTTGGCCAGGCGGGTCTTGCCGGCACGGTTCTGGATCAGGATGAAGCGGATCTGGCCCGGAATTCCCAGAAAAAAATGGGATTTTGGGAGGGGGGGAATTTGGGGGAAATCGGGAAAATGATTTCCCCAAAATTCCCATTTTATCGGCATCAAAAATCGAATTTTATCGGGATTTCGGGGAGGGTTTCCAGCCCGGTTCTGGATCAGGATGAAGAGGATTTGTCCTGGAATTCCCAGAAAAAAATGGGATTTTGGGAGGGGGGAAATCGGGAAAATGATTTCCCCAAAATTTGATTTTTTTTGTCATTGAAATTCCCATTTTTTTATCATTGAAATTCAGATTTTATCATCAATTAGAAAAGTGTTCCCAGCCCGGTTCTGGATCAAGAGGATCTGCCTCAGAATTCCCCTAAAAAATGGGATTTTGGGAGGGTTAAAAACTGGGGGAAATCGGGAAAATTCCATCCTTAAAATTCCCATTTTATTGACATTGAAATCCCTTTTTTCTATCACTTAAATCCTGATTTTATTGAGATTTCAGGGAGGGTTTCCAGCCCAGTTCTGGATCAGGATGAAGAGGATTTGCCCTGGAATTCCCAGAAAAAAATGGGATTTTGGGAGGGTGAAAATTTGGGGGAAATCAGGAAAATGATTTCCCCAAAATTTGATTTATTTTGTCATTGAAATTCCCATTTTTTTATCATTGAAATTCAGATTTTATCATCAATTAGAAAAGTGTTCCCAGCCCGGTTCTGGATCAAGAGGATCTGCCTCAGAATTCCCCCAAAAAATGGGATTTTGGGAGGGTTAAAAACTGGGGGAAATCGGGAAAATTCCATCCTTAAAATTCCCATTTTATTGACATTGAAATCCCATTTTTTTTATCATTTAAATTTTGATTTTATTGTGAATTTGGGGAGGGTTCCCAGCCCGGTTCTGGATCAGGATCAGGAGGATCTGCCTCAGAATTCCCAGAAAAAAAGAGATTTTGGGAAGGTGAAAATTTGGGGGAAATCGGAAAAATTTTGTCCCCAGAATTGTGGAGAACCCCAAAACACCCCAAATTCTCCTCATAAAAACCCAAAAATAATTAAACCCCCCTCAGAACCTCTCAAAATTCCCCTCAAAATGACCCTAAATTGGGAAAAAAACCAAAACACCCCAAATTCTCCTCATAAAACCCCAAAATAATTAAAACCCCCCTCAAAAAGACCCTAAATTGGGAAAAACCCCAAAATCTCCTCATAAAATCCCAAAAATAATTAAACCACCCCTCAGAACCCCCCTCAAAAAGACCCTAAATTGGGAAAAACCCCCAAATCCCCTCATAAAGTCCCCAAAATAATTAAACACCCCCTCAGAACTCTCCTAATTCCCCTTAAAGAGACCCTAAATTGGGAAAAACTCCAAAATCGCCTCATAAAAACTCAAAAAAAACTTAAACCCCCTCAGAACGCCTCAAAATCCCCCTCAAAGAGACCTTAAATTGGGAAAAAACCCCAAAACACCCCAAAATCTCCTCATAAAATCCCAAAAATAATTAAAAGCCCCCTCAGAACCCCCCCTCAAAAAGACCCTAAATTTGGAAAAAACCCAAAACACCCCAAATTCTCCTCATAAAAACCCAAAAATAATTAAATCCCTCATCAGGAGCCCTCAATATTCCCCTCAAAACGATCCTAAATTGGGAAAAAACCCAAAACACCCCAAAAACTCCTCATAAAAACCCAAAATAATTAAAACCTCTCTCAGAACCCCTTAAAATGACCCTAAATTGGAAAAAAACCTCCAAAATCTCCTCATAAAATCCCCAAAATAATAAACACCCCTCAGAACTCTCCTAATTTCCCTTAAAGAGACCTAAATTGGGGAAAATTCCAAAATCGCCACATAAAACCCCAAAAATAGTAAACTCCCACTCAGAATCCCCCCTCAAAATGACCCTAAATTGGGGAAAAAAACCAAAACACCCCAAAATCTCCTCATAAAACCCCAAAAATAATTAAACCCCCCCTCAGAACCACCCCCCCTCCCTCCCCTCACGGCGCTCCAGGCCCGCAGCCCCCCCGGCTCCTTCCCCCCCCTTCTATTCCCGCTATCCCCGTGTCACCCCCCCGGTTATCCGCTGCCCTCAGGGATTCTCACCATGACGGTACCGGCCCGAGGCCCCCCCGGTTCCGATTCCGGTTCCGATCCCGGTTCCAATCCCGATCCCGGTTCCGATTCCGTTCCCGGTTCCGCCCCCCCCTCACAGCCAGGCCCCGCCGCTTCCCGTTTCCAACAGGGGGCGCCCCTTCGCCACCCGCACGGCGCATGCGCGGAACCTCCCGTTCCCGCCCTTTCCCCCTCACGTTTCCCTCCCCTCCCTCAAATTCCCGCCCCCCTCCCCAAAATTCTCAGCACCCCCTCCTCAAAATTCCCAACGCCCCCTCCCCAAATTCCTGCTCCGGGAATGAAGGAAGGCGATCAGAAGGAGATTTGTGGCCCCCTCCCCAAATTCCTCCCCCAACCTCTGAGGTCACGCCCCGCCCACTCCGTTCTTAGCCACGCCCCCTTTCCTCACTCCCCCTCCCCAAATTCCCTCTCTCCCCCCTCATCCATCCCGGTTTTCGCCCCCTCCCCAAATTCCGCGCCCAACACCCCTACAGGCCACGCCCTAAAACACGCCCACTCCATAATTACCCCCGCTCTTCAGGCCCCTCCCACTGCATCCCCCCACCCCAAAATTCCCGCCGCTCTTTCCTTCCTTCCCTCCTCACAATTCCCGCTTTTTCCCCCCTCAAAATTCCCATTTTTTCCTATAAAATTCCCGCTTTTCCCGAAAAAATTCCCGGTTTCCTTCAACCCCTCCCCAAATTCCCGGTGCTCTCCTCCAAGCCCCGCCCTTTAACCCCGCCCCTCCTATTAGCCCCGCCTCTCCCGCCGCTCCCGCCGCTCCCCTCACGGTGCCGCCCCTCTCCTCCCGCCGCGCACGCGCTCCCGCCGTTCCCCCCCCCCCCCCCCCCCCCCCCGTGATCGTGAAGGCGGAGGCGGAGGGAGGAGGAGGAGGAGGAGGAGGAGGAGGCGGCTGAGGGCTGAGGGGTGGGGGGGGGGGTTAGAGGAGGAGGAAGGCGCCGCCGCCATTACAGGCCGAGCCCGCCCCGGCGGCCCCCGCCGCCCTCGCCCCGCCCGCCGCCGCCGCCCCGAGAGCGCGGACATGGCGCTGCCGCCGCCTCCCGCCGCCCCCGGCCCGGCCCGATGCCGCCGCCGCCGCCTCTGTTTCTCCGGTAAGAAGGAAACCTCTTCCCCCTCCCTCACTCTCAGCGCCACCATCGCCGCCTTTTTTCTCTCTGGAAACCCCCCCCCCCCCCAGAAGAACAATGGGCCGCCCCACCCCCGCCCGCCGCGCGCCCGCCGGGCCGGCCCATGGCCCCCGCCGGGGGGAGGGGGGGGGGACGGCACCGTGAGGGGGGCCCGGGAGAGACCAACCCCCGTGGGGGGAGGTGGGGGGAAATGAGACACCCCCCCCCCCCCCCATCCGTCCGTTCGCAATGGTCCCGCCGCCCATTCATGGGGGGCTATGGGGGAGAGACCACCGGGAGGGGGAGAGGGGGTACCCCAAAATTGGGGGGGGGATTCTGAGGGGAGACCACTCCCCAGTTTGGGGGATATTCTGAGGGGGAGACCATCCCCAATTTGGAGGGGCTTAGAGGCGAGACCATCCCCAATTTGGGGGGGATTAAGAGGTGAGACCACCCCCAACTTGGGGGGGATTCAGAGAGGAGACCACCTCCAATTTGAGGGTGATTCTGAGGGGAGACCACCCCCAATCTGGGGGGGATGCTGAGAGTAGGCCACCCCCAGTTTGGGGGGATTCTGAGGGGAGACCACCCCCAATTTGGGGGGGATTAAGAGGTGAGACCACCCCCAATTTGGGGGGGACGCTGAGAGGAGGCCACCCCCAGTTTGGGGGGATTCTGAGGGGAGACCACCCCCAATTTGGGGGGGATTAAGAGGTGAGACCACCCCCAATTTGGGGGGGACGCTGAGAGGAGGCCACCCCCAGTTTGGGGGGATTCTGAGGGGAGACCGCCCCCAATTTGGGGGGGATTAAGAGGTGAGACCACCCCCAGTTTGGGGGGGACGCTGAGAGGAGGCCACCCCCAGTTTGGGGGGATTCTGAGGGGAGACCACCCCCAGTTTGGGGGGATTCTGAGGGGAGACCACCCCTAATTTGTGGGGGAGACCAACCCTAATTTGGGGGGATTCTGAGGGGAGACCACCCCCAATTTGGGGGGGATTCTGAGGGGACACCACCCTCAATTTTGGGAGGAGACTATCCCCCAATTTGGGGGGGTTTAGACGTGAGACCACCTCCAATTTGGGGGGGATTCTGAGGGGAGACCACCCCTAATTTGAGGGAGAAACCATCCCTAATTTGGGGGGGACGCTGAGGAGAGACCATCGCCAGTTTGGGGGGGACACCACCCCCAATTTGGGGGGATTCTGAGGGGAGACCACCCCCATTTTTGGGGGAGACCACCCCCAATTTGGGGAGGATGCTGAGGGGAGACCACCTCCAATTTGGGGGGGACGCTGAGGGAAGACCATCCCCAATTTGAGGGGGATTCTGAGGGGAGACCACCCCCCAAATTTGGGGGAGATTAAGAGGTGAGATCACCCCCAATCTGGGGGGGAGACCAACCCTTATTTGGGGGGATTCTGTGGGGAGACCACCCCCAATTTGGGGGTCCTATAGGTGAGACCACCCTCAATTTTGGGAGGAGACCACCCCCAATTTGAGGGGGAGACCACCCCCAATTTGGGGGGGCTTAGAAGCGAGACCACACCCCAAATTTGGGGGAGATTAAGAGGTGAGACCACTCCTAATTTGGGGGGATTCTGAGGGCAGACCATCCCCAATTTGGGGGGGAAACCACCCCTAATTTGGGGGGATTCTGAGGGGAGACCACCCCCAATTTGGGGGGGCTTAGAGGCGAGACCACCCCCCAAATTTAGGGGAAGACCCCTCCCCTAATTGGGATTTTCCCCTCCCCAAATTTGGGGTCTCCCTTCTTATCCCCCCTCCCCAAGTTTGGGGTCTCTCCCCTCAAATCCCCTTCCCCAAAATTCCCAATTCTCCCTGGAGCTTTTCCCATTCTTTTCCCCATTTTTTGGGATCATTTGGGATTTTCTGGCTGCCCCGAGACCCCCAAAGACCACTCCCCAAATTCCCCCAATTCCCTGAAAATTTGGAATTTTGGGGGGATTTGTGGAGATTTTTTTTTTTAGGATTTTCTTGGGATTTTTTTAGGGAATTTTCTTGGAATTTTCTTGGGATTTTTAAGGGATTTTTGGGGCTTTTTTTAGGATTTTTTTGGGATTTGGGAGAGCTTTTTTGGGATTTTTTGGGGGATTTATTTTGGATTTTTGGGGGATTTTCTTTAGATTTTTGGGGGATTATTTTAGGATTTTTTGGGGGCTTTTTTAGGAGTTTTTGGGGGGATTTTTGATTTTTTTGTGGATTTTCTTGGAATTTTGGGGAACTTTTTGGATTTTACTTTGGGATTTTTTGGGACGTTTCTTGATAATTTTTTTTTTTCATTTTCTTGGGATTTTTTGGGGCTCTTTTGGGGATTTTTTGGGAATTTTGGAGATTTTTAAGGGTTATTTTTTATTTTCTTTAGTTTTTTTTGTAATTTTTAGGGGGATTTTTTTTTTTTATTTTTTCGGGAATTTTGGGGGGGATTTTCTTGAGACTTAAAAAAAATTTTAGGGTTTTAAAAATTTTTTCTTTTATTTTTTGGGCCAGAAATTCACTTTTCCCACCCGGATTTTTCTCTTCCATCCCAAATTTTGAGATTTCTCATCCAGGAACATGGGAAAAGCTTCCCAAAAATCCCAAAAATTGGGAAAAAATCAAAAAAAAACCCCCAAAATTGGGAAAAATGTCCCAAAAACCCCCAAAATTTGGGAATGGCAGCTCTAGGAAACCCTAAAAATTGGGAAAAACGTCCCATAAAACCTCCAAATTTGGGCAAAACATCCCAAAAATCCCAAAAATTGGGAAAAGGATCCCAGAAAAACCCCAAAATTGGGGAAAAAAAATCCCAGAAAATCCCAAAATTTGGGAAGAAATCCCCAAAATTTGGGAAAAAATTCCCAGAAAAATCCCAAAATTTTGAATAAAATCCCAGAAAATCCCAAAATTTGGGAATGGTGACTTTGGGACACCCCAAAAAATGGGGAAATGATCCCAAAACTCGGGAAAAAATCCCCCAAATTAGGGAAAGGATCCCAAAAAACCCCAAAATTTGGGAATCCCCAACTCCTCCAATCCCAACCCCCCCCAAAAATCCCAAATTTCCCCTGGGAATTCCCGGATCAGGAAGAAAAAAATTCCCCAAAATCCCAGCAGAGCTTTGACCTCGAGGTCCTTCCCCTCCAACAAATCCAAATTTTGGGGATTTGGGGCTGGAAAAATCCCATTTTTTTTTAGGAATTTTGGGATTTTGGGGAATTTTTTTAGGATTTGAGGTTTCCCACTGAAATTTTTGGGGAAAAAAGGTGAAAAATTCCCGATTTTTTTCTGCCTTTTTCCCGTGGGTTTGGTGGGAATGAGAGGAGCGGCTCCGGCGAGCTTGGACTTTGGAGTCTGGCAGGAAGTGCTGAGTCAGCGAATTCCAGGGGGAAAAATCGGGAATTCTGGGGGAAAATCGGGAATTTTGGGGGGTTAAAGTTGGAATTTCCAGCTCTGGGACCGATCTGGGTGAGGCTTCCACGGGAATTTGGGGAATTTTGGGGAATTTTTTGGGAATTTTTTAGGGATTGATCAGGAAGTGCTGACTCAGCGAATTCCAGGAAAAAAAAATCTGGGAATTCTGGGGGAAAATCGGGAATTTTGGGGGGTTAAAGTTGGAATTTCCAGCTCTGGGACCAATCTGGGTGAGGATTCCACAGAAATTTGGGGAATTTTTGGGGAATTTTTGGGGTCAATCAAAAAGTGCTGACTCAGCGCATTCCAGGGGGAAAAATCTGGGAATTCTGGGGGAAAATCGGGAATTTTGGGGGGTTAAAGTTGGAATTTCCAGCTCTGGGACCGATCTGGGCGAGGATTCCACAGAAATTTGGGGAATTTTTGGGGAATTTTTTGGGGTCAATCAAAAAGTGCTGATTCAGCGAATTCCAGGAAAAAAAATCTGGGAATTCTGGGGGAAAATCGGGAATTTTCAGGGGTTAAAGTTGGAATTTCCAGCTCTGGGACCGATCTGGGTGAGGATTCCACAGAAATTTGGGGAATTTTTGGGGAATTTTTGGGGTCAATCAAAAAGTGCTGATTCAGCGAATTCCAGGAAAAAAAATTGGGAATTCTGGGGGGAAATCGGGAATTTTGGGGGGTTAAAGTTGGAATTTCCAGCTCTGGGACCGATCTGGGTGAGGATTCCACAGAAATTTGGGGAATTTTGGGAATTTTTTGGGGATTAATCAAGAAGTGCTGACTCAGCGAATTCCAGGAAAAAAATTTGGGAATTCTGGGGGAAAATCGGGAATTTTGGGGGGTTAAAGTTGGAATTTCCAGCTCTGGGACCGATCTGGGCGAGGATTCCACAGAAATTTGGGGAATTTTGGGGAATTTTTGGGGAATTTTTTGGGGTCAATCAAAAAGTGCTGATTAAGCGAATTCCAGGAAAAAAAATCTGGGAATTCTGGGGGAAAATCGGGAATTTTGGGGGGTTAAAGTTGGAATTTCCAGCTCTGGGACCGATCTGGGCGAGGCTTCCACAGGAAGTTTGGGAATTTTGGGGGATTTTTTGGAATTTTGGGGGATTTTTTTGGAATTTTTGGGAATTTTTTGGGAATTTTTGGGGATTTTGAGGATTAATCAGGAAGTGCTGAGTCAGCGAATTCCAGGGGAAATGGAGTTGTGTCCATCATGGTGACCCTTGGCTGGGTGGAGAAGTTGGGTCCATCATGGTGGAGAAGTTGTGTCCACCGAGGAGGGTCTTTGGTTGGGTTGGAGAAGTTGTGTCCATCATGTGACCCTTGGTTGGGTGGGGAAGTTGGATCCATCATGGTGGGGAACTTGTGTCCATCATGGTGGAGAACTTGTGTCCATCGTGGAGGACCTTTGGCTGGGTGGAGAAGTTGTGTCCATCATAGTGGAGAAGTTGTGTCCATCATGGTGGAGAAGTTGGATCCATCATGGTGGAGAAGTTGTGTCCGTCATGGTGGAGCAGTTGTGTCCATGATGGAAGGTCTTTGGTTGGGTTGGAGAAGTTGTGTCCATCATGGTGACCCTTGGTTGGGTGGAGAGGTTGGGTCCATTGTGGTAGAGAAGGGGTGTCCATCGTGGTGGGGAACTTGTGTCCATCATGTGACCCTTGGTTGGGTGGAGAGGTTGGGTCCATCATGATAGAGAAAGGGTGTCCATCATGGTGGGGAACTTGTGTCCATCATGGTGACCCTTGGTTGGGTGGAGAGGTTGGGTCCATCATGGTGGAGAAGCGGTGTCCATCATGGTGGAGAAGTTGGATCCATCAAGGTGGAGAAGTTGTGTCCATCATGGTGACCCTTGGTTGGATGGAGAGGTTGGGTCCATCATGGTGGGGAACTTGTGTCCATCATGGTGGAGAAGTGTCCGTCATGGTGGGGCAGTTGTGTCCATGATGGAAGGTCTTTGGTTGGGTTGGAGAAGTTGGATCCATCATGGTGGAGAAGTTGTGTCCACTGAGGAGGGTCTTTGGTTGGGTTGGAGAAGTTGTGTCCATCATGGTGACCCTTGGTTGGGTGGAGAGGTTGGGTCCATCATGGTGGAGAAGTGTCCATCATGGTGGGGAAGTTGTGTCCACTGAGGAGGGTCTTTGGTTGGGTTGGAGAAGTTGGATCCATCATGGTGGGGAACTTGTGTCCATCATGGAGGACCTTTGGTTGGGTGGAGAAGTTGAGTCCATCATGGAGAACCTTTGGTTGGGTGGAGGAGTTGTGTCCATCATGGTGACCCTTGGTTGGGTGGAGAGGTTGTATCCATCATGGAGAACCTTTGGCTGGGTGGAGGAGTTGAGTCCATCATGGTGGGGAAGTTGTGTCCACCAAGGAGTGTCTTTGGTTGGGTTGGAGAAGTTGTGTCCATCATGGTGACTCTTGGTTGGGTGGGGAAGTTGGATCCATCATGGTGGAGAACTTGTGTCCATCGTGGAGGACCTTTGGTTGGGTGGAGGAGTTGTGTCCATCATGGTGGGGAAGTTGTGTCCATCATGGAGAACCTTTGGCTGGGTGGAGGAGTTGTGTCCATCATGGTGGGGAAGTTGAGTCCATCATGGAGAACCTTTGGTTGGGTTGGAGGAGTTGTGTCCATCATGGTGACCCTTGGTTGGGTGGAGAGGTTGTGTCCATCGTGATGGACCTTTGGTTGGGTGGAAGAGTTGTGTCCATCATGGAGAACCTTTGGCTGGGTGGAGGAGTTGTGTCCATCATGGTGGGGAAGTTGAGTCCATCATGGAGAACCTTTGGTTGGGTTGGAGGAGTTGTGTCCATCATGGTGCCCCTCCGCTGGGTGGAGGAGCCCCTCCCACCCTCGTCGAAGTCCCACCCACCCACCCTTGACCCACCTTCTCCTCTTCCTCTCTCTCCAGGACGCCTCCTGGGCCGCCCCACGCCGGCGCCCTCCCGGTGCTGAAGCCTCGCCGGCGCCGCCGCCATGGCGCCGCCGCGCCTGCCCTGATCCCGTCCCCTCGCCGCGCCCGGTGGCCCGGGGCCGCCATGCGCCGACCATGATGATGGCCCGCAAGCAAGATGGCCGCACGCCCACCTACAACGTCAGCGTGGTGGGACTGTCCGGCACCGAGAAGGAGAAAGGCCAGTGCGGCGTGGGCAAGTCTTGCCTTTGCAACCGCTTCGTGCGGCCGAGCGCCGACGACTTCCACTTGGAGCACACGTCCGTGCTCAGCACCAGTGACTTTGGGGGCAGGGTGGTCAACAATGACCACTTCCTCTACTGGGGCGAGGTGGCGCGGCCCTTGGAGGAGTGCGTGGAGTGTCGCGTCCACGTGGTGGAGCAGACGGAGTTCATCGACGACCAGACCTTCCAACCTCACCGCAGCACGGCTTTGCAACCCTACATCAAGAGGGCGGCGGCCACCAAGTTGGCGTCGGCCGAGAAGCTCATGTACTTCTGCACCGACCAGCTGGGTTTGGAGCAGGACTTCGAGCAGAAGCAGATGCCCGACGGCAAGTTGCCGGTGGACGGTTTCTTGCTCTGCGTCGACGTCAGCCGCGGCATGAACCGCAACTTCGACGAGCAGCTCAAGTTCGTGTCCAACCTCTACAACCAACTGGCCAAGACCAAGAAGCCGGTGGTGGTGGTGTTGACCAAGTGCGACGAGGGCGTGGAGCGCTACATCCGCGACGCGCACGCCTTCGCCTTGGGCAAGAAGAACCTGCAGGTGGTGGAGACCTCGGCGCGTTCCAACGTCAACGTGGACCTGGCCTTCGGCACCTTGGTGCAGCTGGTGGACAAGAGCCGCGGCAAGGCCAAGATCATCCCCTACTTCGAGGCCCTCAAGCAGCAGAGCCAGCAGATCGCCGCCGCCAAGGACAAGTACGAGTGGCTCGTCAGCCGCATCGTCAAGAGCCACCACGAGGCCTGGCCCAACGTCAGCCGCAAGATGCAGCCGGCGCCCGAGTACCAGGACTACGTCTACTTGGAGGGCACCCAGAAGGCCAAGAAGCTCTTCCTGCAGCACGTCCAGCGCCTCAAGCAGGAGCACATCGAGCGTCGCCGCAAGGTCTACCTGGCCCTGCTGCCCCAGGCCTTGGACGCCCTCGTGCCGGACCTGGACGAGATCGACCACTTGAGCCGCGCCAAGGCCGAGAAGCTGCTGGAGGCCAAGCCCGACTTCCTCAAGTGGTTCGTGGTGTTGGAGGAGACGCCGTGGGACGCCACCGGCCACGTGGACGACGTGGACAACGAGCGCATCCCCTTCGACCTGCTGGAGACGCCGGCGGCCGAGCAGCTCTACGAGGCCCACCTGGAGAAGCTGCGCAACGAGCGCAAGCGCGCCGAGATGCGGAGGGCGTTCCGCGAGAACCTGGAGACGTCGCCCTTCGTCACGCCCGGCAAGCCCTGGGAGGAGGCCAGGAGCTTCATCATGAACGAGGACTTCTACCTGTGGTTGGAGGAGTCCGTCTACATGGACATCTACGGCAAGCACCAGAAGCAGCTGATCGACAAGGCCAAGGAGGACTTCCAGGAGCTGCTGCTGGAGTACTCGGAGCTCTTCTACGAGCTGGAGCTGGACGCCAAACCCAGCAAGGAGAAGATGGGCGTCATCCAGGAGGTTCTGGGCGAGGAGCAGAGGTTCAAGGCTCTGCAGAAGCTCCAGGCCGAGCGCGACGCCCTCATCCTCAAGCACATCCACTTCGTCTACCACCCCACCAAGGAGACGTGTCCCAGCTGCGCCGCCTGCGTGGACGCCCGCGTGGAGCAGCTGCTGGCCTCGCGTTTCGTCCGGCACCACCGCAACCCCTCGGCCGACTCCAACGTCGACCGCATCAACCTGGTCATCCTGGGCAAGGACGGCTTGGCGCGCGAGCTGGCCAACGAGATCCGCGCGCTCTGCACCAACGACGACAAGTACGTCATCGAGGGCAAGATGTACGAGTTGGCCTTGAGGCCCATCGAGGGCAACGTCCGCTTGCCGGTCAACGCCTTCCAGACGCCCACCTTCCAACCTCACGGTTGCCTTTGCCTCTACAACTCCAAGGAGTCCTTGTCCTACGTGGTGGAGAGCATCGAGAAGAGCCGCGAGTCGGCCGCGGGTCGCCGCGACGGCCACTCGGCGCAGCTGCCCTTGACGCTCGTCTTGGTCAACAAACGCGGCGGCGGCGACGCCGGCGGCGAGACCTTGCAGAGCTTGATCCAGCAAGGGCAGCAGATCGCCAGCAAGCTCCAGTGCGTCTTCCTCGACCCGGCCTCGGCCGGCATCGGGTACGGCCGAAACATCAACGAGAAGCAGATCGGCCAAGTCCTCAAGGGCTTGCTGGACGCCAAACGCAACCTCAACCTGGTGGTGGGCTCCACGCCGGGCTCGAAGGACGCGTCGGACGGCGCCGACCTGCGCGTGGTGATGTGCCTGATGTGCGGCGACCCGGCGAGCGCCGACGAGGTGCTGCTGCCCATCCTGCAGGCGCAGCCGTGCCGGCCGGCGCCGGGCGGCGGCGCCGCGGTGCTGCTGGAGGCGGCGGTGGGGTCGCAGCGGCGACGGGTGGAGCTGTCCTTGCTGTCCTACCACGCGTCGTTCGGCTTGAGGAAGAGCCGGTTGGTGCACGGTTACATCGTCTTCTACGCGGCCAAACGCAAGGCGTCCTTGGCCACCTTGCGCGCCTTCCTGGCCGACGTTCAGGACATCGTGCCCGTCCAGCTGGTGGCCTTGGCCGACGGCTCGGCCGACCTGCTGGACAACGACGTCGGCCGCGAGCAGTTGGCCGAGGGCGAGGAGATCGCCCAGGAGATCGAGGCCAGGTTCGCCGCTCTGCCCTGCGGTCAACCCCAGGCCAAGCTGGAGGTCTTCCAACCGTTCTTCAAGGACGCGTTGGACAAGAAGAACATCGTGGAGGCCGCCCACATGTACGACAACGCCGCCGAGGCCTGCGGCGCCGGCGAGGACGTCTTCAACTCGCCGCGCGCCGGATCGCCGCTCTGCAACTCCAACCTGCCCGACTCCGAGGAGGACCCCGAACCTCTGCCCGGCTACAGCCCCTTCCGCGAGGAGCCGCCCGTGCCCGCCTTGCCCAAGGACCACTCCAAGCTGTCCATGGAGCTGGAGGGCAACGACGGCCTGAGCTTCATCTCGGTGGTGGGCGCCTTCGACGGCAAAGCCAACAACAAGATCCCGCCGCCGGTCAAGCCGAAACCGCCGGTTCACTTCGACGTCAAGGGCGACCTGGGCTACCTGGAGCAAAGCCACCGCGAGGTCCAACGGCGCTCGGTGTCCTCCTCCACGTGGCTGCCGCCGGATTGCTTCGACCCTTCGGATTACGCCGAGCCCATGGACGCGGTGGTGAAACCGCGCAACGAGGAGGAGAACATCTACTCGGTTCCTCACGACAGCACCCAAGGCAAGATCATCACGGTGAGGAACATCAACAAGGCCACCTCCAACGGCAGCGGCAACGGCTCGGACAGCGAGATGGACACCAGCTCCTTGGAGCGCGGCCGGAGGCTGCCGGCCGTCACCAAGCCCTCGCTGTACCGGGCGCGGTGCGCGCGGCTCGGACGGTTCGCCGGCTACCGGCCCGGCCTGAGCGTCGGGAGCGACGACGAGTTGGGACCGGGGAGGAAGAAGGACGAGGAACCGGGCGGTCAAGGTGGTTACAAAGGGGACAACGCGGTCATGGCCTACGAGGCGGGCGATGGAGAGGATCCGCGCAGGAGGAACATCCTGAGGAGCCTCAGGAGGACCACCAAGGTGGGCTTTGGGTCAAGGTGGGGCTGGGAGGGGTCAGTCTGGGCTGATGGTCAAGCTCAGGATGGGAGGGGAGTGCTGGAACATCTCAGTGGTCATCCCAGTGGTCAGTGGAGGATCTCAGCAGGAGGAACATCCTGAGGAGCCTCAGGAGGACCACCAAGGTGGGCTTGGGGTCAAGGTGGGGCTGGGAGGGGTCACTCCAGGGTGGTGGAGTGTCCTTGTGGTCATCCCAGTGGTCAGGGTTGGTCAGAGGTTGGTCAGTGGAGGATCTCAGCAGGAGGAACATCCTCAGGAGGACCACCAAGGTGGGCTTTGGGGTCAAGGTGGGGCTGGGAGGGGTCACTCCAGGGTGGTGGAGTGTCCTTGTGGTCATCCCAGTGGTCAGTGTGTGGTCAGAGGTTGGTCAGTGGAGGATCTCAGCAGGAGGAACATCCTGAGGAGCCTCAGGAGGGCCACCAAGGTGGGCTTTGGGGTCAAGGTGGGGCTGGGAGGGGTCACTCCAGGGTGGTGGAGTGTCCTTGTGGTCACCCCAGTGGTCAGTGTGTGGTCAGTGGAGGATCTCAGCAGGAGGAACATCCTCAGGAACCTCAGGAGGACCACCAAGGTGGGCTTTGGGTCAAGGTGGGGCTGGGAGGGGTCAGTCTGGGCCGATGGTCAAGCTCCAGGAGGTCTGGGACATCCCAGTGGTCAGGAGGTCTGGGACATCCCAGAGGTTGGTCGGTGGAGGATCTCAGCAGGAGGAACATCCTGAGGAGCCTCAGGAGGACCACCAAGGTGGGCTTTAGGGTCAAGGTGGGGCTTGGAGGGGTCACTCCAGGGTGGTGGAGTGTCCTTGTGGTCATCCCAGTGGTCAGTGTGTGGTCAGAGGTTGGTCAGTGGAGGATCTCAGCAGGAGGAACATCCTCAGGAGCCTCAGGAGGACCAACCACCAAGGTGGGCTTTGGAGGGGTCATTTTGGGGTGGTGGTCAAGCTCAAGGAGGGGTGGGAATGGTGGAACATCTCAGTGGTCATCTCAGGGGTCAGTGGAGGAGGAACGTCCTCAGGAGCCTCAGGAGGACCACCAAGGTGGGCTTGGGGTCAAGGTGGGGCTTGGAGGGGTCACTCCAGGGTGGTGGAGTGTCCTTGTGGTCATCCCAGTGGTCAGTGTGTGGTCAGTGGAGGATCTCAGCAGGAGGAACATCCTGAGGAGGACCACCAAGGTGGGCTTGGGGTCAAGGTGGGCTTGGGGTCAAGGTGGGCTTTGGGTCAAGGTGGCCTTTGGGGTCAAGGTGGGGCTTTGGGGTCAAGGTGGCCTTTGGGTCAAGGTGGGCTTTGGGGTCAAGGTGGCCTTTGGGTCAAGGTGGCCTTTGGGTCAGGGTGGGCTTTGGGTCAAGGTGGCCTTTGGGTCAGGGTGGGCTTTGGGGTCAAGGTGGGCTTGGGGTCAAGGTGGGCTTTGGGGTCAAGGTGGCCTTTGGGTCAAGGTGGGCTTTGGGTCAAGGTGGGCTTTGGGTCAAGGTGGCCTTTGGGTCAAGGTGGCCTTTGGGGTCAAGGTGGGCTTTGGGTCAAGGTGGGCTTTGGGTCAAGGTGGGGCTTGGGGTCAAGGTGGCCTTTGGGGTCAAGGTGGCCTTTGGGGTCAAGGTGGGATTTGGGGTCAAGGTGGGCTTGGGGTCAAGGTGGCCTTTGGGGTCAAGGTGGGCTTGGGGTCATGGTGGCCTTTGGGGTCAAGGTGGGCTTTGGGTCAAGGTGGGCTTTGGGGTCACGGTGGCCTTTGGGGTCAAGGTGGCCTTTGGGTCAAGGTGGGCTTTGGGGTCAAGGTGGCCTTTGGGGTCAAGGTGGGCTTTGGGTCAAGGTGGGCTTTGGGGTCAAGGTGGCCTTTGGGGTCAAGGTGGCCTTTGGGTCAAGGTGGGCTTTGGGGTCAAGGTGGCCTTTGGGGTCAAGGTGGCCTTTGGGTCAAGGTGGCCTTTGGGTCAAGGTGGGCTTTTGGGGTCAGGGTGGGCTTTGGGGTCACGGTGGCCTTTGGGGTCAAGGTGGCCTTTGGGTCAAGGTGGGCTTTGGGGTCAAGGTGGCCTTTGGGGTCAAGGTGGCCTTTGGGTCAAGGTGGGCTTTGGGGTCAAGGTGGGCTTTGGGGTCAAGGTGGGCTTTGGGTCAAGGTGGGCTTTGGGGTCAAGGTGGGCTTTGGGGTCAAGGTGGGCTTTGGGTCAAGGTGGGCTTTGGGGTCAAGGTGGGGCTGGGAGGGGTCACTCCAGGGTGGTGGAGTGTCCTTGTGGTCATCCCGGTGGTCAGTGGAGGATCTCAGCAGGATGATGAAGGTGGGATGAAGGTTGAAGGTCTTGGAGGAACCAGTTTGATTTTTCCATGATTTCCCCCATGTTTCCCTGGAATTTTCTGGAATTTTCTGGAATTTTCCTGCCAATTCCCCCTGATTTCCCCCATATTTCCCTGCAATTTCCTGGAATTTTCCTGTCATTTCCCCTGATTTTTTCCTGATTTTTCCCTCATTTTTCCCAATATTTCTCTGGAATTTTCCCTGATTTCCCCCTGACTTCCCCCTGATTTTTCCCCATATTTCCCTGGAATTTTCCCTGGGATTTTCCCTGGAATTTCTCCTGATTTCCCCCTGATTTCCCCCATATTTCCCCCGACTTTCCCCTGATTTTTCCCCATATTTCCCTGGAATTCCCCCTGATTTCCCCCATATTTCCCTGGAATTTCCCCTGATGTCCCCCTCATTTCCCCCCATATTTCCCTGGAATTCCCCCTGATTTTCCCCCATATTTCCATGGAATTTCCCCTGATGTCCCCCTCATTTCCCCCCATATTTCCCTGGAATTCCCCCTGATTTTCCCCCCATATTTCCATGGAATTTCCCCCTGATTTCCCCCCTATTTCCCAGGAATTCCCTGCTCTCCCCCCTGACATTTCCCCCCCTATTTCCCTGGAATTCTCTGCTCTCCCCCCTGACATTTCCCCCCCTATTTCCCAGGAATTCCCTGCTCTCCCCCCTGACATTTCCCCCTGATTTTTTCTCCATATTTCCCTGCAATTTCCTGGAATTTTCCCTGGAATTTCCCCCTGATTTTTCCCCCATATTTCCCTGGAATTTTCCCTGGAATTTCCCCTGATTTTTCCCTGATTTCCCCCGATTGTTTCCCCATATTTCCTTGGAATTTCCCCTGATTTTCCCCTGATTTTTTCTCCATATTTCCCTGAAATTTCTCTTGACTTCCCCCTGATTTCCCCCCCACTATTTCCCTGCAATTTCCTGGAATTTTCCTGTCATTTCCCCCTGATTTTTCCCCATATTTCCCTACAATTCCCTGCTCTTCCCCCTGCCATTTTCCCCTGATTTTCCCCATATTTCCCTGGAATTTTCCCTGGAATTTCTCCCGATTTCCCCCTGATTTTCCCCTGATTTCCCCCCATATTTCCCTGCAATTTCCTGGAATTTTCCTGCCATTTCCCCCTGATTTCCCCCCATATTTCCCTACAATTCCCCCTGATTTTCCCCCATATTTCCCTGGAATTTCCCCTGATTTTTCCCCCATATTTCCCTGGAATTCCCCCTGATTTCCCCCATATTTCCCTGGAATTTCCCTTGATGTCCCCCTCATTTTCCCTCCATATTTCCCTGGAATTCCCCCTGATTTTCCCCCATATTTCCCTGGAATTTCCCCCTGATTTCCCCCCTATTTCCCTGGAATTCCCTGCTCTCCCCCCTGACATTTCCCCCTGATTTCCCCCCATATTTCCCTGCAATTTCCTGGAATTTCCCTGGAATTTCCCCCTGATTTTTCCCCCATATTTCCCTGGAATTTTCCCTGAAATTTCTCCTGATTTCCCCTGATTTCCCCCCATATTTCCCTGCAATTTCCTGGAATTTTCCCTGGAATTTTCCTGTCATTTCCCCCATATTTCCCTGGAATTTCCCCTGATTCCCCCTGATTTTCCCCCATATTTCCCTGCAATTTCCTGGAATTTTCCTGTCATTTCCCCCTGATTTTTCCCCATATTTCCCTGGAATTCCCCCTGATTTCCCCCTGATTTCCCTGCAATTTCCCTTGATGTCCCCCTGATTTTCCCCCATATTTCCCTGGAATTCCCCCTGATTTCCCCCCCATATTTCCCTGGAATTCCCTGCTCTCCCCCCTGACATTTCCCCCTGATTTCCCCCTGATTTCCCCCCCTATTTCCCTGGAATTCCCTGCTCTTTCCCCTGACATTCCCCCCTGATTTCCCCCCATATTTCCTTGGAATTTCCCCTGATTTTCCCCTGATTTTTCCCCATATTTCCCTGGAATTTTCTGGAATTTTCCCTGGAATTTCCCCCTGATTTCCCCCATATTTCCCTGGAATTTTCCCTGAAATTTTTCCTGATTTCCCCCTGATTTCCCCTGATTTCCCCCCATATTTCCCTGCAATTTTCTGGAATTTTCCCTGGAATTTTCCTGTCATTTCCCCCTGATTTTTCCCCCATATTTCCCTGCAATTTCCTGGAATTTTCCCTGGAATTTCCCCTGATTTTTCCCTGATTTTTTCTCCATATTTCCCTGAAATTTCTCTTGATTTCCCCCTGATTTTCCCCCCCTATTTCCCTGGAATTTTCCCTGAAATTTCTCCTGATTTCCCCCTGATTTTTCCCCCATATTTCCCTGCAATTTCCTGGAATTTTCCTGTCATTTCCCCCTGCTTTTATCCCATATTTCCCTGCAATTTTCTCTAGAATTTCCCCTGATTTTTCCCTGATATCTTCCCCATATTTCCTTGGAATTTCCCTGGAATTTCCCCTGATTTTCCCCTGATTTCCCCCATATTTCCCTGCAATTTCCTGCAATTTTCCTGTCATTTCCCCCTGATTTTTCCCCCATATTTCCCTGAAATTTCTCCTGATTTCCCCCATATTTCCTTGGAATTTCCCCTGATTTTTCCCCATATTTCCCTGCTATTTCCTGGAATTTTCCTGCCATTTCCCCCTCATTTTCCCCCATATTTTCCTGCCATTTCCCCCTGATTTCCCCCCTATTTCCCAGGAATTCCCTGCTCTCCCCCCTGACATTCCCCCATATTTCCCCCTCCCTATTTCCCAGGAATTCCCTGCTCTCCCCCCTGACATTTCCCCCTGATTCCCCCCAGAAGCCGAAGGCCAAGGCGCGCCCGTCGCTCTCCAAGGCTCCGTGGGAGAGCAGCTACTTCGGGGTGCCCCTGGCCAGCGTGGTCACCCCAGAGCGGCCCATCCCCGTCTTCATCGAGCGCTGCATCCAGTACATCGAGGCCACCGGTCAGTCCTGCCCTTCCAGAATGTTCCGGGAGTTTGGGGGAATTTTGGGGGATTTTTTCGGATTTTTTTTGGATTTTTTTCTGATTTTTTTCGGATTTTTTTCGGATTTTTTCGATTTTTTTTTGATTTTTTTTGCCATTTCTGGGGGTTTTTTGGGTTCGTCGAGGTTGTTGGGTCATTGTCAAAATTTGGGAATTTTTAGAATTTTTGGGGGAATTTTTAGAATTTTTTTGGGAAATTTTTGTGCTTTTTTCGGATTTTTTCTGGTTTTTTTTGCAATTTTTAAAGGTTTGTTTCTGGGGTTTCAGGGGTTTTTTTTGAATAATTGAGGTTGTTGGGAACTCAGAAAATTTGGGAATTTTTAGGAATTTTTTGGGGAAATGTTGGGATTTTTTTTTATTTTTTTTAAATTTTTTTTTAATTTTTAGTGATTTTTAATGACTTTTTTTCTGATTTCTTAAAATTTTTTCGGATTTTTTTGGAATTTTTGGGGGATTTTTAGGGGTTATTTTTTGGATCATCAGGGCTTTTGGTCACTTGAAAAGTCTGGAATTTTTGGGGATTTTTGGGGAATTTTTAGTGATTTTTTTCGGATTTTTTTTCGATTTTTTTCTGATTTTTTTTTCGATTTTTTTTGCCATTTCTGGGGGGTTTTTTGGGTTCATCGAGGTTGTTGGGTCATTCTCAAAATTTGGGAATTTTTGGGAATTTTTAGAATTTTTTGGGGAATTTTTTGTGCTTTTTTTTGGATTTTTTCTGGTTTTTTTGCAATTTTTAAGGAGTTTTTTGGGGTTTCAAGGTTTTTTTATTTGGTTAATTGAGGTTGTTGGGCACTCAGAAAATTTGGGAATTTTTAGGAATTTTTTGGGGAAATTTTGGGATTTTTTTTGATTTTTTTTGAATTTTTTTTTTCATTTTTAGGGATTTTTGGTGATTTTTTTTCCCTGATTTTTTCAGATTATTTTCGATTTCTTTTTCAATTTTTAGGGGTTTTTAGGGTTATTTCTTGGGGTAACCATGGCTCTTGGTCATTCTAAAAATCTGGGAATTTTTAGGAATATTTTGGGAATTTTGGGAAGTTTTGGGGAATTTTTAGGAATTTTTCTGATTTTTTTTCTGATTTTTTTCGATTTTTTTCTGATATTTTCGATTTTTTTTGCAATTTCTGGGGGGTTTTTTTGGTTCATCGAGGTTGTTGGGTCATTCTCAAAATTTGGGAATTTTTGGGGAATTTTTTGCAATTTTTAAGTGAATTTTTTGGGATTTTTAAGTGATTTTTTAGGAATTTTTGGGGGGAATTTTGGGGAATTTTTTGCAATTTTTAAGGGATTTTGGGGGGGATTTTAAAGTGAATTTTTGGGGGAATTTTGGGGAATTTTTTGCAAGTTTTAAGGGATTTTGGAGGGGATTTTTAAGTGAATTTTTGGGTTAATTTTGTGGAATTTTTTGTAAGTTTTAAGGGATTTTTGGGAGGGATTTTTAATTGATTTTTTAGGAATTTTTTGGGGGAATTTTGGGGAATTTTTTGCAATTTTTTAAGGATTTTGGGGGGGATTTTTAAGTGAATTTTTGGGAATTTTGGGGGGAATTTTGTGGAATTTTTTGCAATTTTTAAGGGATTTTGGGGGGGGATTTTAAAGTGAATTTTGGGGGAATTTTGGGGAATTTTTTGCAATTTTTAAGGGATTTTGGAGGGGATTTTAAAGTGATTTTTTGGAGGAATTTTGGGGAATTTTTTGCAATTTTTAAGGGATTTTGGAGGGGATTTTTAAGTGAATTTTTGGGGGAATTTTGGGGTATTTTTTGCAATTTTTAAAGGATTTTTTGGGGATTTTAAAGTGAATTTTGGGGGGAATTTTGTGGAATTTTTTGCAATTTTAAGGGATTTTGGAGGGGATTTTTAATTGATTTTTTAGGAATTTTTGGGGGGAATTTTGTGGAATTTTTTGTAAGTTTTAAGGGATTTTTTGGGGGGGGATTTTTAAGTGATTTTTTGGGGAATTTTTTGGGGGAATTTTGGGGAATTTTTTGCAATTTTTAAGTGAATTTTTTGGGATTTTTAATTGATTTTTGGGGCAATTTTTGTGGGAATTTTGAGGAATTTTTTGCAATTTTTAAGGGATTTTTGGGATTTTTTCGGGCTCTTTCTTTGGGTTCATGGAGCACCCCAGAAATGGGTGAAAAAAAGCCAAAATTGGGATTTTTTTGTGGTTTTTTTTTGCAGGGCTGAGCACGGAGGGGATTTATCGAGTGAGCGGCAACAAATCGGAGATGGAGAGTCTGCAACGCCAGTTCGACCAGGGTAACCCCAAAAAAACCCCAAAAAAACCCCAAAAAACCCCAAAATCTCCTCAAAAAATCATTAAAAAGAAAAGAAAAATCCAAAAGGTCCCAGAAAAAGCAAAAAAATCCCCAAAATTCCCCCAAAAATCCCAAAAAAATCCAAAAAAAAAAGGGAAAAATGGCCCCAAAAGCTGAGAAAAATCTGAGGAAAAATGGAGGAAATTAAAGGAAAAAAAAAATTAAAAATTAATTTAAAAATCTCAGAAAACCCCAGGTAAATAAAAATTAAAAAATCCCACAAAAATTCCAGAAAAATTCTGAGGAAATCTCCAAAAAATCTCAGGGAACTTCTAAAAAAATTCCAGAAAAATTTGGAGAAAAATCCCTTAAAAATAAAAAAAATAATTCCAAGAAAAATCCCAAAAATTCCAAGAAAATCCCAGAAAAATCCCCCTAAAAATCCCAGAAAATTAAAAAAAAATCCCCCCAAAATCCCAAAAAATTTGCAGAAAATCCTAAAAAAAAACCCCAGAAAAATTAAAAAAGAAAATTAAAAATATTCCAGAAAATCCCAGGAAAAAAAAAACCACACTCAACAATAATTCCAGAAAAATTCCGAAAAAAATCTGGAAAAATTCAAAAAAATTCCAGAAAAATTCTGAAAAGAATCCCAGAAAAATCCCAGAAAAAATCCCCAAAAATTAAAAAAAATCCCCCCAAAAATCACAGAAAAAATTGGAAAAAAGTCACAGAAAAATCCCCAAAAAATAAAAAATAACCCCCAAAAAATCCCAAAAATTCCTCCAAAAAATAAAAATAAATCCCAAAAATTCCCCAGAAAAATCCCCCCAAAAAATCCTAAAAATTCTTTTTAAA